>NC_056737.1:1706984072-1707284072 GCF_019279795.1 Protopterus annectens | reverse complement strand
ACATAACCTAAAAATGACAACATTTCCAAGTTACCTTTTAAAATATAACAGTTTTTGCCCAGTATCTTTTTCATTTGATTTGAATGTGACCCATACGGTAATACCATAGTACTGAGGCAGGTGCTGTTTTTGGAAGAATTCATTGGGGGAATAAGGATAACAGTCCGATCTAACCCTGACAAGGGTTTGTATTTGTTACCCCAGCCAATAATAATTTCATCACCTAACTTTTTCAAAAGGTCTTGAGGGTAACCTCTTTCTGTAAACATACAGGTTAGCTTGTTTACCTCCACTTTGAAGTTCCCCATATCTGAGCACACCAAAGCAGCTCTGACAAGTTGCCCCTTGAAAATGTTCCTTGGAGCAGAAAGTTCCTTCCATAACATTTTTCACTAAAAGTTTAAGATGCTGGTTCTCTAAATATATGGACAAAGAGAAAAGCCAACTACGGAGAATCTTTGTGATGAAAGCCTGACAAATAGAACAGGATGTATGCTCATGAGAAGCACCAAGATGAAATAAACATTGGTTGTGATGATCTTTATGGGGAATCTGTCTCCCACACTGGTATTTACCCTTTCTGGATGATATGAACCTCACAAGCAACACAACAAAAGGAATAAGTTAAGAGTGACTACCGCAACAGGGCACTTGGTGAACCAGCAAATGAAGTGAGAGTTCAGAATGACAATCAAAGATGGCACTCAGACTGGAGGCAAAGACGTTCTGAGAATGCTACATCCAGACATCAGCTTTATGCCCTACATTGTACATCGGGAGCATATGTGTGACATACGGCATACCCTTAGCAAACTAAAAGCTATGGTATACTGGCCGTATGTTGGGCTGCCCTTGGCAGGAGATCTCTATAGTAAGGAATACTGCAACAGTGAAGAGAAGGACATCTACCGTTATGGTAAAATTTTGAACAACTGTACTTTCTAATGAATTCATACCTTCTGCATCTTCACAGTGCTCATAGGGCTAAATCTACACTATAAAAAAGGCAACCATGTAACTAGGGAACTTGAAGTTGAGGAGACTGTTTTAAGACACAGAAGATTGTGACTGCTATTTCTTTGAAGGAAATGTTTCTGCAAAGAAGCACATATTTTGCTAAGTTATGTTTCTCGTATTCAAGTACATTTATATTCTAATATCAGAAATATATTTATTAGGCAGTAGAAAAATAAAGATTGATTTATATGCAGTTCTTATACTTTACTGTTGGCATAGACAGTTCTTGCAGTGTTTTACATTTGTGAGATGGGAAGCTTATGCTTAAAGCACAGTATGTTGTTACCATTTGCTTTTGCAATTTCACCTGATATTGGAGACAACTGTATTGTGTTTTTCATCCAATGCAAGGGGTACATGTGGCTGACAGTGGTGTTAAGCTTCTCAGATGTCCCAGGGCAAACTCTATAACAATGACTCTGGCTGTAGCCAAAGTATGGGCAAGATGCCATACAAGAGTTGGTAGGAGTGCTCAGAGGAGGCCAGTTGTCTATCCTCCACCTGATGCTGGTGTGGGTTATGATATGCCACTTGACTTATGTACAGGACCATCATGGGGGCACACTCATGTTCCACTAGGGCCCCTGAAGGCATGGTTAGGGTACTAGATGTTGCACAATCTGATGTGCGTAATTGCTTCCACCAGATATAGGTGTCATGATAACTGCCAGGGTTGCCAGCATACACATTCAGGATGATTCTCCTAGCATTACATATGACCTGGCAGTTAATGGAGTGTGACCCCTTTCTGTTCATGTAGACCCTTCTCTGTTCCCCAGGTGATGCTTTAATCTCAATGTGGTGCACTATATTACACCCAAGACTTCAGGGAAATGTGCTAAGAGGTAGAGCTCCTACATAGTTCTATCTCTGTCTTCAGGGGGTATGGGGAAAATATATATAGTCACTGGCATGTTGTAGCATAGCATTCAGGAATTGGTGTAGAATCGTGTATGCTGATGCCCGTGATACCCCCATAATGTCTCCTGTGGGTCTCTGAAATGTTCCTATAGCTAAAATTCTAAGTGAGACACATACTTTGGTCTCTAGAGGTATTGGTTCCTCTTGGTTTGCCCTTGGTCTCAGATGAGGACAACAGAGGTTGCAGAGTTCCTGGAGTGTGTTTCTATCCACCATGTAGCACTCTACTATTTCCATTTTATGCAGACCATGAAATGTTAAACAGAGTTTAAACACCCTTCTCCTCTTTGCCTGAGGTCTGTCAACAACAGCAGCAGCAGCATAGACTTGAGCCTGTTGCACGTACACATGAACAAGAGCAGCTGCAGCCCATAACATTCTTTCTTTCCAGTGTAGTTTCTGAGGCTGTATTCCAAACGGTTTTGGAGTATAGGGCAAATGGCTACCCAAAGTGTACACAAATTCTTTATAGCTTGCTGAATAGCTCTGCCATCTTGGATTGGTTGATTAGCATATAATTCAGCTGCATATGCACTAATTAGCATGCCATAATGTTTAACTGGTTTGTGTGGCTCTACACTTTGTGTAGAGCCTTTTACCGAATACAAATCAGTACACTATTGTGTCCGTGTTGCACTGCAACACAAAGACAATTTGATCAAGCTGTGTAGGGTTTATTGAATCCATCTCACAGTCTTTCTGAACATAAAAAATATCACTAGCAAGCAGATTCATTGAAAATCTTCTACTGTGTGGTACTTATTTTTATAGCTGGGACTGTGCAAACTGTTTCATTGATTATACTTTACAAGTTATTGTCTTACTACCAGAGAATAATACAGTAATAATTCAAATCACTGAAAACATTTTAAGGTTGCTCGCCTTTTACTTCCCAGTGAACATCACTGTAATACTATTTAAAGTATAGAATGACTACTTATTTCTGCAAGAGTAAGCATCTATTAAACACTTCTACTTTTAATCTACAAAGTTTTGTCCTCACTGGCAAACAAAATAAAAAATAAATTACTTTTTTACATTCTCAGAAACAAGGCCATTAAATTAATCAAAACTCATTCTGCTTTATTTACTTGTGAGAAATCTCTTTATGAACTGGCCCCAGCTTCTTGGAACAACTGTCTAATTAAATTAATACTTTTCTCTTTTTCAGAGACTATGGTTAGTATAGTTTACAGATTGCATTTTTAGTCTATAACAATGTCTCTTGGTTATGACTTGATTTTAGTCTGTATAACTTATGCATATTATAATTTCCTTTACTTATTGAAATGTGTATTTTTTGTGCAACACTATAGTCTCTAATAAATGCGTCATTCAGAAAAGCATTTTATAATAGCTGCAATGTAGAATAAAACTCTGTAGCAATGAAATGCAATGATTTGTTTATTACTGAACTCTAATGGCATATCTGTGGTTTTACTTAGTCATACCTCTCAACCTCAACCTAAGGACAAAGTCAAATATAATAGGAGGAACAATGGCCAAAATCAGGTGCACTTTTTAAATACTCTAATCCATTAAAAAATCAGTGGAATTACAGGATTTGCATCAATATACACTGTTTAAACAATCACTAGTATGAAACTCTCATGTCTGATATCAATGGTTGACTGCAATCCTCAGTGACACACCAGAAAAATAAATAAATAATTAAATAAATCTATGAGAGAGAGGGTAAAAATACGAGGCAAAAGCATGAGCAGTTAAAATGCATGTTATTAACAGTAATTATAAACCGTATTACATACAAACTGTGTGCAATACAACTGTATTTTATACCCTGTCCATCATTGCATTCAAGAGTAAAGTTCTCTGTCTATGCATATTGCCAATAAATAACCAAAAATATGAATGTTCATTGCAGGATGAACATAATATGCATTAGATTTACTGAACATTTTTAAATAATTGAGTACGATTTATAAACATGCACATTCATAGCTTCTAGGAAGATTTTTCTGACCTTGGTTAGTTCTGCTTTGCATATGCATTTAATACCGGAAATAATACAGTAGTATTTTGCTTTCCATAGTTTGTTTGTGTCTTTTGGCTTTTCCCGGTTAGGGGTCGCCACAGCGGAACTCCGGTCTGCTAATGATTGGCAGTTGATTTTTACGTACCGGCTTGCCAGGCCTAATGCACAACCTTCAACGAGGGTACGCCCATTCACGCATGTCTCCACGCAGAAGACGCTCTAGCTGAGAATTGAACCGGACAGCGTCTTACTGTGAGGCGACAATGCTACCGCAGCACCAATGTTATAAAATACTCTGTAGTTAATCAATGCATATTTTTGTAATATGACACTATCAGTAAGTTTCAAATATTACTGATTTTCCCTTTACTGCTTTGTTTTACCTACTATAGTGATGGTCAGGTGTATACCTTTATGAAGCCAACATAATTTGCCTTATCATAATTTTCTCACACAGGCTAATGAACACATACGGAAAACATTAGGAAACCAAAATGGTAAATTCTTCTGCTGTTCTCTTGACATATGCACAACATTTACAATCACAAATATAATACAGCAAAACTCTAAATAGTACATACCACATGTAAGCCATCATATAACATACAGGAATGATTATTTCACATGCTGCATTGATCTTTTAGCCTACAGCATGTGGCTCATACCAAAACTTTAAGCATGGTTTTAAAATAATCATTTACAAGTCATACTTGTATCAGTGACATGACATTCTTGCATCAGTGACAAGACAGACTTGTATCTGTTTCAAACTTAGATAACATTTCTGTGTCCCATGATACACAATAATGCTTATCTATGTTAATTTTTGTCTTATAATTGTGTTTTTGAAATCTTATCAGAAATCTGAAGCTTCTGAATAACACTTCTGGTGCCTTGACTTAAGATATGCACATTTCTTGACTTAGCCATCATTCCAAAATTCAGGGAGAATCCCCTCCCCACAAACCCATTCATACTTGCACCAATGCACGTACATTTATACTACTTTTACACAAGAGAAAGCAAAGGAACTGTCTCCCAGCCAAGACACGCTGCTATATGCATACACTTTTAGCATTACTTAGGGGAAACAGTAGAAATTTTAAATGACAGCAGGGTTACTCTTGACAGTTGCAGCAGCATTATTATCACCAGTAATGTAGCTAGGGCAGGGTGAGAGTGGCAACTGCCCCGGACACAAAGTGCTCAGAGGGCAGTCAGTCAATCTCGAAAAGCTGGCATTGCATTTGCAGTGAAACCTGAGAGATGTAAAGCTCTTCGTGTGGTCTAAACTGTAGCAGATTGCTACAGTTTAAAAGTTAGGACAAAAAATTTTAACTAAAATCTGAGTGCTGCAGTGCTCCATGCAGGCAGGGTATAACTGTAGCAACTGTTTGCTGCATTTGTAGCAAGCAGTTTGCTACAATTTATAAGAAGATTTTTTTAAACTAAAACTTGAGAGACATAGCACTCTGTGCAGACAGGGTATAAACTGTAGCAACTGTTTGCTACATTTGTAGCAAGCAGTTTGCTACAGTTTGTAATAAGAAATTCTTATTTCTCATCAGTTTCTCTGAAAAATACTCACCTACTAGCTTCTTTCTTCTTCTGTGCTCTTGTAAAACCTAAATATAGTTCTGTGTTTTTATGAAAGCTTCTAAATATTGCTCTCTGTAAATTCTTTGTTCTGTAAATATTCTATATATTGTATAAACTCCAATTATTGTTCACTGTATAATTTTTGCAACAACTAATTTGATCTGTACTGGAGCTTTTCTCCCCAGGCCTCTGCTGAAAATGGGCTACCACCCAGTCAGACCATCCTGGTAAACAAAAAGTAAATAAACAAATAATAATAAATAATACATTTATTTTAATAAAAGAAAGGAGGAGGAGGGCTGTAAGCAGGGCACAGAAATGGGACCTCAATGGCTGAGTGAAAGGGGGGTGTTGTATATCTGGCCACATGGTTTGTGTGGCAATAGAAGGAACTTCCTTTTTGTATCACTAGATCAGCTTAATAAAGATACAGTACACTTATTTTTTTGCTCTTCACCCGAAGAGCTGTGGGGGTAGGGTGCTGGCTGATGGTACAGGCACACTGAAGCCAGCTATGCTTCTGGTTACCACTGCAAATTCAGTTCTTTTCAAAATGCATAACCATGGCATTTTAGCCTGATGCCATTTAAAACTCAGGAAATGTTAACTCACCATACTGCACAAATCAAACTTTACTTAAACCTGGCCTCAGTACAATGAGGACATCCCCACTGTTACCTGTAGTGTCACAGGATTTATTCATACATAATTTACACATTCATTTGAACACTGGCTGACTGAATCTGTTAGCTAACTTCTGCTAGACATATATTTGGTACCTTTAATCTAGCCTTAACCTAGATTACGTTACATATGTAATATCACTTGATTTTTTTTTTCTTTTTGCTATGTTTTTTTTTTCCTCATCTACATTTCTGTCAGTCAGAGCAAAACATGATGTTTACTCATGAGGAGCTATTACACTATACCAGAACCATGAAAAGGACTCCAACAAACATTTAAAGAAAATTGTCTTGTTACCTTATTGTATGATCCAGGTGGTGTCTGCATCTTCTGAGTCCTCATACGGGTCACCAAGGACTGTTGTAGAAAAGATGAGATTCAGAAATAATACTCTGACATTATAAAAAAATGCAGATGACATTTTATTTCTCACATAACCAACAGCAATTCTATTTTCCTATTTGAAAATAGGGAAGCATCATTTCAGTACTGTCATACTGTCAGTTTAAAGGAAAATTTAACTAGCAGTCTGAACCTTTGATTTTTTTATGGTGAAGTGCAACAGGATGGGCTTATGTTATCTTAAGATTTTCCGATGATCATAAATATGTCACTTAGCTTTAATTGGATATTCATATTGTTTCTAAGAAATGACAAACATTTTATTTTTTACATCAAATGTTTTTAACATTTTGAACAGCTTGTGTTAGATAAGCTTTATATAAAATAACAAATGCGTTTAGCAAAACAATATATCGTGACACATTTAGCCTTGCAGAAACAATGAATTTGCATCTAAGACAAGTTACACAGTACATATGTAATTAAAGAAATCAGGAAACTCACATTTCAGCTCTACTGTGCAAATCACAAATAAACTTTACTTATAGGTGATCTTAAACAATTAGCCTTATATAACAGATGTGTTCAGTGATACTAGAACAGCTGCATTAAAACATCAGGTGTGACAGCACATTATCTTCTCTAAATCTAACAGTCCTAGGTCTTGGAATTTGTACCATCACAAATATAGGCTTTCTAGCCTTTCTGCTATCAGAAGCAGAGACAGACAGAAAAGATAATATGACTGCAATTGTTAAAAAGAATTCAGTCTGAGGTTACAAAACTGTAAGCAACAATGAGCACACAATACAATCTTTGATAAACTAGCTGTACCAGCTTATCCTGTGTCATGTGATGTGCAAATCTGACCACTCAAATATATGATAAAATAGCTTTTTAATTAATTACAGGATTTGAAAACACATTTCCCTTACATTTTGTATCACAACCCACCAGCAACAGTGGTATTTTCTTACATCCTGCTTTCCTCTGTTTTGTCATTGCTTTATTAATGTTGTCAAATGTTTTCTTCCCTTCCACAAAACCACATTAATCCATATCTATCAATGTTGGCAACACCTTTGCCATTCTTGTATCCATTATAGATATAAACATTTAATAATTATGGTTTAGAAATGAAATGTGCCTGTATGAAGCTCTAGCTGATGGGTCTTTACCATCTTTAGGTATTACAGTCCCCACAGCTTTCTTCCAGGATGTTGGTGCTTCTCCTCCTTTAAAAGTACTGTTAATCAAAAACCTTCCAAATCTTTATCACTTTCTTCCCTCCTAGCTTCCAAAATTCCACAGGAATACCATCTATTCCTAGAGACTTCCCTGTAGGTTGGTTATACATCACCATTTTATTTCATCTCCTCCTGTCCTAATTGTTAATAATTGAGCCTCATCTATCTCTAAGCTCAGCTTATTTAATTCTTCCATAAATATTTCAATTTCTATTTTTTTCTTGATTTCCACATTTCTCTATTTTATACAGATTTTCATAAAATGTTCAAAATATTTCTAATACTTCTACAGGGTCTCTGGTTATTTTCCTTGTTATAGGATCCCTGCGCTTGGCAATACAATTTTTTTGAAACTATTTCAAGTCTACATAAACTAAAGCAATGCTGATGATTCTCTGCTGGGAGAGGAAAGTAAATCTATATCTTTTTGTCTGTGAGTGATAGAGCTGCTTCCTGTTTTACCTGCTCCATTTTGTTTTCTGTTTTAAGAAATCTGCGTGGCCTGGTGTTTTTGTTCCATGTGAGAGATTGACACTTAAATCATCCATGCTACATATTTTGCATGTTTTTACATTGGTTCATTTGTTTCTTGAGTGATACTTAAACACAAAGTGAATTTCTTGGGCTTTTTCTTTTTTCTGAAAAGATTTCAACCCTGCATAAACTAAAGCAGTGCCGATGATTCCCTGTTAGTTTTTCCCACCCATGCTCCCATTTGTTGATCTGCTTTTAAACCTGGTGATTGTAAGCTGCCCATCCCTACTGTAAATTGGGCATGTTGTATCTTATTGTCTGTTCTACTGATTTACTTGCTCTGAATTCATTATCTAGTTAGCCGTTGGATAAAGTAGTGTATTTTTGCACTCTAGCAAACACTTGTTTTTACATCAAGAGATCAGTGGATTTTCCATCTAGTGCACTAGGAGGTAGCCTGTCTGTTTAGGTTGGGGAAACACTTGAGATTTCTGCATGCAGTTTTATTGGCCGAAGGGCTTATTAATCAGATTATCTTATTTTTAATGCAATTGTAAATTCTGTCCAGTTGACTGGCTCTTGGCTCATTTATACAAAGCAAAGTGCTTTTATTGAATAATCACACTTTTATAAGCTGTTTAAAGTACACTGCTGTATCCGTATCTTTAAGTTTGTTTGTAGTAGCATTTCACTCGAGACACTCCTTTACTGTACTTTTACATTAGGAGGACTAGGACTATTCATCTAATGGCAGTGGGTGTTTACCTGGTCTATCTGAACTGAGAAGCACACAGAAGGGCTCTAAGTATTTGTTTATACTTCTCTTATGTGCTGTGACTGTACTTTAGCAGTTTAAAAAAAATGTATCTCTTAGTTGTAATGCTGTGGAAGGTAGCTTGTGTGGTCTTGTTACACTTGGGCTCCAAACCAGCTATTCTACATTAAAAAGGTATATTTCTGCACCCTTGTGGCAGAAGTGTGCTGATATAACCTGAGGTGGTGATTGCTGGTGGAAGGCTTACTGTATGCTTTCCTGATTGGTAGTTTGCTTTAAACTCATTTGTTTCTCTTGGAAAGCCTCACATTTGTGTGGGCTTTGGCATAGATACTCAGAGCTGCTCTTCATTTGCCAATTTTGCTACTGATTGGTGAGAATCTGCTTTCATCTGGAACAATCCACTACTGAGAAGACAAAAATAAGTTTTTTTTGCACTTCTCTTATATTTCAACTGTACTTTAGCAGTTTCTTAAGCTATTTGCTTTTATTTTAGCACTTTATACCAAAAAAACTGTACTGTCTACTGCTGCTTTAAGTAGTTAATTGCACTGTATTACATTGCATCTCTTAGTTATAGGTAGTTGTGTGGTCTTGTTACACTTGGGCTCCAAACCAACTATTCTACATTAAGGTGTTTTTCTGCAACCTCGTGGTATAAGTGTGCTGGCTGATATAACCTGTCTGAGTTGGGGATTGCTGATGGAAGGCTTACTGTGTGTTTTCCCAACTGGTAGTTAGCTTAAAACGTGTTTCTCTTTTCTCATATTTAAGCCTCATGTTTGCACATTGCTCAGGTGGTTAGCAGCGCCCTGTATAGATGCAAAAGCTTAGAAGCTCAGTTCTTTTGTAAACAGCTGTCACTGAAACCCTTATGCTGCTTTAGGAGCAACTCAGTTTCGCACTGAGTTGAGTTGCCTTATTGATCAACCTTAGCCTGCAGAAAGCATAGGTCCCTCTTGTAGTCTCAGCACTACCAGAACAATCATGTCAAATTAACCTATTCCCTTCCATAATAAAACATACAGTAAGAGCCTGCTATCATGGATGGGCAATTTTCCATAACTCTATGGCCAGCCTGATAGACGTGGGCATCCTGAGGCAATGTAGCAATTGTCTCACATATACTGACAACTACTTACTCCTAAAACAAATACTTTATATGAGAGATATAGTTACACTATAAAATTAGAGACAAGACTCTCACATAAGGAAAAATTGAATGCCAAACAGGTTGTCAGCAAACACACAGTTCCCACACTAAATAAGAACATGACACATAAACCCATGTATGTGGAGGTACTCACTAGTAACTTACCAAAAGATCAGAGGCCTCCCAGTTAGAAACCATTTATACACATAATGCCAAAATCAACCACAAAGCATAATAACACACACACACCAGTGTCTCAACAAATAAGCCTATAAGCTGTAACACCACAAAACTTAATGCACTGCTCATAGGTAACTCCATTGTGAGACATACAAGTGTCCCCCTCACCAGGCTAGATAAAGAGTGCATTACAGTTAGCTGCCTGGCAGGTGCCAGGATCCATCAAGTCACTCAAACACTCAAGTCACTCAACCACGCATACTGGTATGAATCTGTCATAGTCAAGTGGGGGTGAATGACTTAAGATGTACCTCACTGGACTATATGAAGAAACACATGACTGAGCTTTCAGATTATGTGTCATAGGCAGGTTTAAGACTAGCCTTAAGCAGAATTCTACCTTTTCCAAGGATGATGCCACAATACAAACAAAAGTGATTGACTTTAACAACTGGCTTAGCTTCTGGTGTCAGTCCAAGGGAAATCCAATATCTGTCAGCCTGGGACAAAGCTATGCTGCTTTGTCAGAGATGGTCCTCCCAACATAACAAAATCCTCTCTAGATACACTCAAAGTCCTGCTGCTTAATGCTAGAGTCTAAACAAGAAACTAAAATCCTTAGAAGCACTCCTCACTTTGGAAAATGCTGATGTCTTTGCAGTCACCCAGACATGTTTCAAAGGTGTTTAAAGAATGCCTTTTATACATTCAGACCACAAACTAAGTGAGAAAGAACCAAAGGAGGAGCTATATCCATCTTCATTAAGGATAAGTACACTTCAAGACTGCTCAAACAGTATGACTCTCTTGAGTTACTCCATGTACAATTAACTGTAGGCAAAGCCCCCTACCACATCATAGGTAGCTATAGGTCCCCCACCATGAAACAGGAAAAGCATACCACACACCTGGACTTACTGGAGTCACTTGCTATACAGCCCAACACCTTGCTCATGGGTGATTTTAATTATCCTGCCATTGACTGGGAAACATACATGACCACAAACATGCTGCCTCAGAGGTTCTTAGACATTTTCAATGCAAATGTTCTAAAACAACTAGGCAGCACATCCACAAGAGGCTCAAATGTCCTGGACATACTACTCACTAACATGGGAGAGCAATGCACCCTCCCCTGTGTGATGTTCACTTTGGTAAGACCAGACCATAAATCAGTCTTGTTTGATGTAATTATTAGACCACATACCCCATCATGCTCAAAAGCGCTTACAAAATTTTCAAAGACAAATTAACTACTACTAAGTGATGGTATAAGAAGTTTCAAAGTCCCCTCAAATGCAGATAATATGGACTCCTATGCAGAGGTGTACACCAATGCCCTGTATAACCACTTAAGCAGTTGTATAGAATCAGCTGTTCCTGACCAGATTAAAACCAAGTCTTCCCAAATAAATCAATCCATCCTGGTGGACTGTAGTATAAACAGGCTATATGACAAGAAAAAGAAACTAATGTCCAAGAACAAATGGGAACTAGCTCAGCAGAGGAAGAAACCCCTCTCGAACTTAAACAAATAAATTAGAGATTCTGCCAAATCCTCCAAAGCTAATTACAAAGCTAAAATAGCCTCCCTAGCTAAGGCATTCTCAATCTATATCCAAACTCTAAAAGAGAATACCCAGCTATGCACTGAACTGGTTGTGGATGGCACCACCCATACTCAACCGGAGGTAATAGCAAGCCTGCTAGTTGACAGATTTAAAGCAAACCTCACCCCTCTATTCCCTCCAATCATCCCCCAAAGTATACCTGCCACCATTCCTCAGCCTATTATCTCTTGAGCAGGTCATCTTGGCATACTCCAAGGCCAAAAACATGGCTTCATTGGGACCAGACAACATCCAAGGTTCCCTTTTAAACAACTTAAAACATGACCTATCAAACCCACTTGGACCCCTGTTTAACCACAGCCTGCAAACTGGCTATGTTCTGGTGGAATGGAGGACAGCAACAGTAATCCCTCTGCACAAAGGGAGACCATAAACTGACCCTGGGAATTATAGGCCCATAAGCTTGACTAGCCTCATCTGCAGTGACATGGGAAGAATCATTTTGGACCTTATTAACAAGGACATAGGTACTCTCCAAACTCTGGAGCCAACCCAGTTCAGATTCATTAAAGGTAGCTCATGCATGGTTGACTTCTTTGAGAATGTCACCAAGGACCTGGACAAGGGAAAGACCATGCATACCACTTGTCTTGACCTAGCTAAGGCATTTGATACAACCCCCCCCCCCCCACTCAGGTATTATAGAGAACTCTCCCAATTGGGAATTAACCACTGCAATGCCAAATGGGGAGCCAACTGGCTCACCAACAGGGCACATACTGTCAAAGTGGGTGACTTCATCTCTAGCAAAAGGCCAGTCACCAGTTGCATAACACAGGGTTCAGTACAGGGTACCTTAGTGTTTGGAATTTATTTCTCAGAAGTCTAGGCAAATTTGGACAACATTAGGCTGACCAAGTTTGCTGAGTATTGAAAATTGGGAGCAATCACTGAGTCCAACGATGATGTTAATATACTGCAGACAGGATTAATGCAGACAAATGATTGGTGCCATATTCACAGATTAAAGCTAAATGCAAAAACATGCATTATTATTCCCTTTGGGAAAGCTGACACACCTGCTAATTACATTATAGAGAGCAACCCCGCAATGTGAACTTTGACCACCATATATCCACAGTAGGAAGGAAATCCTTCTATGTGGCACATCTTATAAGTAAAGGCATCATGTCTAGATCTAAGGATGTTATAATTCCATTACACCCGGTCCTCAGCAGACCAGTAATTGAGTGCAATGCTCCCTTTTGCATGTACCTCACCACACACCTGCAACAATTGGAGAGACCACAGAGATTTCTCACCAAGAAATTACAGGGTACACAAAACAAGCCTTATGGTGAAAAACTGAAAGCCCTGTCACTGTCTTCTGTCTCCTACAGGTTGCTAAGAGGTGGCCTGTGCCTGGCTTACAGGGTAATCTCTGACCTGATGGAAATCCTACACATTTGTAAATCAAAGTGCATGAGGGTCACTTGCTCCAGGGATCTTAAACAAGCCTCTGACATGAACAGGTCATGCTGGAGAGATAGGTACATCTCCCAGAGACAGCCGCTTCCTGGAACAAGCTTCTAATTCATGCTAAACAGAGCCCCTCCCTGACCCTCTTCAAACACCACCTAGAGCAATGGATGAGTGACTGCACATTCACTCCTGGGATGGTGCCCATGTTCCTCCTGGACAAAGGAAGTCAATATTAATTACATGGACCCTTAACCTCTGCGAACATTACTCACCTAACCACTGACAATTGGGGTAACTTGGGATATATATATATATATATATATATATATATATATATATATATATATATATATATATATAGTAACATCCACGGTGGTGCAGCGATAGTGTTGTTGTCTCACAGCAAGAGGTTCTCCCGTTCGATTCTCTGCTGGAGTGCGGGGAGTGCAGTTGGGTGGGCGTTCGAAAGACATGCATAATGGGCGTGCCTTCATTGACGGTTGAACATCGAGCTGGCACCTCAGCATTTGTGAAAATCTACTGCCAATCATTAGTGGACCGGATATATATATATATATATATATATATATATATATATATATATATATATATATATATATATACACACATAGCTAGGCTTGTAAGGGGTTTCGGGCCATTAGCCTATTAACCTTCTATAAACCTATGAACAACCCTTTCTACTTTCTGTTGCCCAGGCCATTGTACTTTGGAGTTATTATAAAAAACAGATGCTTAACATCAGTCATTCTAAACTCATGCATATTATCCAGATAGCGCCTTATTTTCTTTTTAGCTATTTGCAGCTGTGCCTGTTCTTGTTCTGTTAGATTCCCCTTATTCTGCAATATTTTAACCTTTCAGTCCCCTAAATAATTCTTGTTGCTTCTTAGTCATATCTCTTTTTCTTTTATTTCTACCCTATTTTTAAACTCCAGTTCCATTTTATCCCACCACCTATTTTCTGAAGAAATAACTATATTTTCTAAAAACTCCTGAATAATTTCCACTTCACATTCCTTAAATTCCTCTCTGTTTAACAGATATATGAAGTTCTCAAAAATCTATCCTCTTTTGTTAATTTTTTCCTTCTAGCCCCCAATACATCCTCACTGTTACAAATCAAATTCCAGTCCCCAACTATAAGTAATATTACCTGCTGAAAGCTGATTATTTTTCCAGAATTTTCTTAAGCTCCATTGTAGCAGTTTTAGGTGGAATATAAATACAAGCCAGCATAATTCTCCTCCCTTGCCAGTAGCCCCTTACTACTATGAATCTACCATTATTTTTCCTCTTCTATCACTATTGGAGCTCATCTAGCAATTAATATATGTATTTTCCATTTCATCCTGAAATCCTATATTTATCAAATTTACATGCTGAGTTCTTTCCAAATGTGTCTCCTGTAGCATACCTATATGCACTCTGCTTTTTGTTAATATAGTTCACTAATCTTTCTTTTTTGTATATATGTATGAGACTATTCACATTTAAAGATAATATTGAAAGTGTCATTATGATAAGAAGTTATTATTCCCACCTGTTATTTATAATAGGTTTTTTTGAATGTCTAGTTTTCAGCTTTTGTGTTACATGCATACACTAATGTTTGGGAAGTTGATATTTATGCATTTGTTTCTTGTTATATCCATTTTGACCTATGACACATTTTACAAGACTTTTTATTTTAATGAAAACCCTCAAAACACACACACACACACACACACACACACACACACACACACACACACACACACACACACCCATAACCTATTAACTTAACACAAATACAAAAAGCCAAATACTTCTTAAAATAATTAAGTTTAACTCTCCTAATAGGAACAATTGTTCCAGATTAACAGCTACACTCACAGGCTTTAAATGACCTATAATTAAGGTTATCCACGTTAAGAGGCATAGTAGTGCCTGTGCTTTTACTTACACTAAGTGCTGTCTGTTTTTGTCTTATCTTTATTCCTCCCATGTGTAGAAAACAACTTCAATGCATTATCTTTTAGCTATTGAATGAAAAAAGTATTCTGTTTTTATTGCCCTCTTATTAGCTTGTCTCCATAAAAACATGAGAACCAGATACAAAGTTGCCTTCAGCTGCAACCTTATCATGTTGCACTGTGAACATTTATTTGCTGACAGAAAACTTTTTGTCACATTCAGTGTTCTCTTATTTACTTGTTTCCACTTAAACTTGTTGTTAGATCAAGCTGATGGCCTTAATTCAGTCATTCCAAAAGTCAAAAGTAGGAAAAGCATATCCGTTTCACTTCTCTCATGATCTGATAATTTTACAATCTGTCCCTCACCTCACCAACCCAAGATTGCAGCCTATTATTTTAACATGCTTTTTTCCAGGCTTACTTCTATTTTTACATCAAAGTGCCTTCATTCCTTAAAAATTAAAAGGAAAGAGGAAAGAAGAAAGAAAAAATAGAGATAATAGTTTTCCTTTAGTATGCCTATAACACACAAAATAGCTGAATGCTTTACTATATAACATGCAGTATATGCATGTTTTATAAAAATACTGTTATGAACAAAATTGTTTTACTTACATTTACCTCTCCCTTCCTCTTCCCCTCTCCTTAATGTTCTTCCAAACATTAATTACATAAATTAGGGCATATGCTTTTGAGTCCCCTATAAGTTTAACAAAATCAAAAAAGTCCAATATTTACATTTTTTGTTCAGCCATATTTCACAATTGTGATTAATGCTTTGTATCCCACATTTATTAATTTCAGAATTGTTGATTTTCTTCCTGTTGATCTCCATCTCCTAACTCCAGTCTCTGGCTCACTTCCAGTATACCCATAGCTCTGATAGTCAACTCCTGTGCTTTCCTCTGTTTCTCAAGCATTTTCCTTTGGAACACTGGAAAAGGTCTCATTGACAAAGTCTCTCTTTGAGCTTTATTATCAGAAGCATAAAAAGCAGAGTGCCCTTCTGTTTGATAGCTCACTTTTTGTTGGACAAACTTTTGTATTTCCTCATTAGCACATTGTGCATCAAAAACTGACTCTGTACCTCCAGCAAAAAAAAAAAAAAAAAATATGATGATAGCCAGATAGAGCAGCTTGAATCTCACACCTGCCTCTTGACATACCTTGATTGCTGGAATAAATTTACTCCTGTTCTCCCTGATGCAGGGTGAGTGTTCATTTTTCACAGACACTCTACTCAGTCCAACTTTTAGTACTTTGTCCTTCTGCCACCATTTTGTCAGCATCATATCTTTCTGCTTGTAGGATTGCATCTTTACTATTAGAGGTCTTGGCAGCTTTCTCATGGCCAGATTTGAAGCATACACATGATGTCTCCTTTCAAAACTCATTCTGTAGAATACCAGTCCAGTTGCTTATTTGTGCTCCAGTTTCTCTACTACAGTAGAAAATTTCAGGTTTTCCCTACATGCTCTGTTTTATAACTCTACAATTTTTTGAAACATCTCTTCTTGAGTAGTCTCATACTTAGCCAAACTTTCCTTCATTTTGACCTCTGATTTTTGTATTTTTTCAGCTCATCTAAATATCTGTTTAAAGCTTCTTCCATTTTTTTCAATCCATTTGTTATTTGAATTGATATGCTCCTTCAATGTTTCATTTATTTTAATCAGCTCTGAGCACATTTGACTTATTTTTTTTCTAGATTACTGGAAGTCATGTCCTGCACTAAAGCTGAAGTCTGAACTGATTTTTGCTGAACAGCTGCAGGATTAATCCCAACCACTGTTTTCTTCTCACCTTTTGTAGTTGATTTTTTTCAGGACCTCTAAATTTCTTCTTTATTGGCATCCAAGCAGTGCACTTAGTAGCCATCAACTGCAATTTACTCAAAAAGATAAATTCATTGGCTATCGTTTCTGTTTTCACAGTGAGAGAGCTGAAATGAGATGGTGCAGCCATCTTGGAATTCTGTTGTACCCTTGATTTATTTTCTCTAAGTTTTAGGAGTCAGTTTAAAGATCAAGTGCAAAGTTTTTTTAACATCTATTTTTGTTATAATTATGCCATCATTTTGTAAAATGGACTTTCTTATTCTAAAATGTGTAAATTTTACTTTAGTTACTTAAGTGGAGCTATAGTTATTAAGTTTAAAACAGTGGTGCTTCTGTTTACTGTATGCTGAGCAACTGTCCAATTACTTCCTGATTGTATTTCATCCAGCATCACCTTCTAATAATGTAGTAGTGGGCAGAAATAGTTTGTAGTGGGTTGGCATGCATTCTGTGGTATGCAGAAGGTTTTATTATAGAGTAATCAGAATGCATCACAATCATTTACTCAGTCAGGCAAATCAATAAATAAACTTAGCTATATTCAAGTGAAAAGTAACAAAAGTAAAATGGAATAAGATACCATTCTTAGTAAGCTGCATAGTGCTTGGCATATCTCAGTTCAATTTCTCAAAGTCGTTTGGGTTCCCAATACCAAGACAGGAATGGACCTCATTTGTAAGTCAAAGTACGATTAAAGTTCATGAAATTAGTATTGTTTCAGTCTTTGATGTTAGCCAAAAATGCTCTTTGTAGCACCCACAAAGTGCTCAGAAATTACTCCTCCTGCAATTCATATGGGGTTACATGTATTGGTAGCATATCTAAATCATAGGGTCATAAGAGGTTACTAGGCTAATGGCCCCAGGGCCCTTACAAGCCTAGCCAAGTTCAAACTGTGTTTCCAAGGGTGTCTGGTTCAAGCAGACACTAAAATCAGCACCTATTGCCCCTGTCCAAGAGGGACACACTTGGAAACCCTGGGATGAATTTCTGCTTGTCCATTCAATCATCCAAATTGTGCTTAAATACGGTCAATGAGCGGCTTTGTTTAACATGAATAGGAAGCTTGCTCCAAAGGTGAGGCAACCTCTATGAGTCAAATCTGTCTCTCCAGCAAGTTCTGTTGACCCCTGTGCCATTTGACTTGTGAATGTGCAGCATTTCCATTAAAGCTGGATCGGGGATTGCTCTATATGCAAGACACAAGTCACCTCTGAGCAGTCTGTATGACACAGAGTAAAGTAACAATGATTTCAGTCTGTCTGTGTAAGACAGATCTTGAAGACTCTGAATTTTCATTTTAAGGAACCTTTGTGGTCTCTACAATTACTTCAGGTGTCTGGAAAGGAACATACCAAAGGGAGCATTGTACTCTATTATTGGCCCGATGAGTGAAGAGTACAGGGGGTTATAATCTCTTTTTTTCTGGAGGCAATGCCCTTACTTATGCAATGAGCAATAAAAAATACCTTCTTACCACTGTGGAGACATGGTGATCAAAGTTAAGGTTGCTGTCAACCTGTGCACCCAGATCTCCCACCACTGACGGTGTGCTTAGGGTATTGCTATTGATGTGGTAGTCTGGAGGAACATCACCCTTGCCAAAGGGGATGATAATGCATTTTTTTTGCGTTGTTTAAGACCATGACTTTGGCACCTGTCACTAGTCTGTGTAAGATCTTCTTGCAGGATGCTGACATCACAAGGAGTTTCAATCATTGCCCCCAGTTTGCAGTCATCAGCAAACTTTGTCTGTCACAGCCCTTTAATTTTAGCCTGTACTTCAGAGAAATAGATTATGAACAGTGGGGGTCCCAGAAATGATCCCTGTGGAACACCACTGGTTACGGGTCTGTTACAGGAAGTGGAGTTCCCTATTTTGACCGTATGAGTTCTATCAGTGAACTAGTTTGCAACCCACCTGACAATATATGGGTTGATACACAGCTGGGTGAGTTTGTCAATGATGCCTGAGTGAGGGATTATGTCAAAGGTCTTGGCTAAGTCTAGGTAGGCCGTATGCACAGATTTGCCCTTGTCTATGTCCACCAAGTTTAACATGCATGATCTACCCTTGACAAAGCCAAACTTGGTGCGGTTGAGCATTTGGAGATTTCCTATATCTTTATTAATAAGGTTCATGATGATTCGTTCCATGGCCTTGCAGATAAGGCTGGTCAGGCTAATGTGTCTATAGCTCCTGGGGTCCATGGATGCTTTCCATTCCACTGGGACAAAGCCAGAGTTTAGGCTGTAATTCAAAAATGTGCTCAATGGTGATGCTAATTCCTGTTTTAACCCATATAGAACACAGCATGGGATGTTGTCTGGTCCCATAGAAGCTGTGTTTTTGGCTTTGAAGATGGCATTTAAGACCTGCTCCTCGGGAATTCTAGGCAGGGGACAGGTGTTAGGGATGCTTTGAGGTATATGAGGCAGGGACAGGGGAGTGAAGTTTTCACTGAACTTGTCAGCCAGCATGTTTGCTATATCCACAGGTTCTATATATGTAGTATTATTAACTACGAGGTCAGCGCAAATCTGGGCCTTACCTTTGAGGTTACGGATGTAACTAAAGAATGTCTTGCAGTTATCCTTAGTTAGGGAAGTTAAGTTTGATTTGTAGTTAGCTTTGGAGGACTTCACTAGGAGCCTTCTTTGCTTATTTAAGTTGTGGAGGGAGTGTTTCCAGTTTTGAGACTGTTCCTTCCTACCCTTAGACAGCAATTTCTTTCTCCTATTGTATAACTTATTAATGGCAGTTGTCCACCAGGCAGGTTTGTTTTTCCTTGAAGATCCTGCTTTGGTAGTATCAGGTATGGCAGCGTCAATACAATTGTACAGATGTTTGTATAAAACATTGGTGTATAACTAAGCACAGGTGTCTGTTCCGTCAGTGGGGCGTGGAGCTATGAAGCTATTTATGCTGTCACATAAGAGGTTGTAATTGGCCTTGGAGAAGTTTTTTAGTCTAGTTGTTGCTGGGGAGTGATCTTGTGTTATAGTTATTTCTAGCAAGACTGATTTGTGGTCAGATCTCACCAGAGATGGACACAAACTGGGGATGGTGCAGCGGTCCCCCATGTTGGTCAGCACCAAGTCCAGGATGTTTGAGCCCCTTGTGGGTGTGTCAACCAGCTGGTTGAGGGTACTGGAGTCAACAAAGTCTAGGAACCTTTGGACAAGTGAGTTAGAACACATATAATTTACCCACTCTATGGATGGTTGATTAAAGTTACCCAAACCCAGGGTGCTTGGTTGTATCATGATGACTCAAGTAAATCCAAGTAGGTTGACTGGATGTCCTGATTCATGGAGGGGGTCCTATAGCTGGCAATGACCTGAAGAGGGGGGGGGGGTTTACATACAGTCAATTGTACCTGAAGTAATTCATGGGAATCATGCTGTTTAACCAATCTAGATGTGTATTTATCTTTAATGAATATTGATATACCACCTCCTGTAGTTTTCATGCCTTCAGTTTGTGGTCTGAACGTGTGGAAGGAAATGTAACATGGTATAGTTGGGGTGCTCCCTGCAGCCTTAAACCAGGTCTCTGCTGCACAAATGTCAGAACCTTCCAAGGTGAGGACTGCTTCCAGTGAGTGCAGTTTCTGGTTTAGACTCCTAGCATTTAGCAGCATAACCTTGAGGTTGTTTTTAGAGGGTATTTTTACATCAGGAATTTTGTTCTTGTGACATTGCCTAAAAAAGGCACTATGGGGATGACTTTAGCCACTAACCAAAATCCCAGGGGTGACAGATGAATACCATCTCTGGCAAAGCATTGAGATCTGTCAATCATGTCATCCCAGGCTGAGAGATAATGGATGCCCTCTGAATGGCATCAGAAACCAAGCCAATTGTTGAAGTCAATCATTTTTTGTTTGTATTGAGGTGCCATACTAGGTGAAGGTAAAATGCTGCATTATATCTTAAATATGACTGTAAATTCTTTTTTATGAGATCCATTGCTCCTACTGCTATTGGAAATGTCTGGGTATCCGTCTTCTACATTGCCCTCATTTCTGCAGGCAAATCCTGGTATTTTATGTGTTTGTGTCTCTCTTCATATAAGACACTATAATCACTGTGTGTAGCAATTTCAATGATAAATGCAACTTTTGCCTTCTTTTCATGGACTACTATTATGGTTTTCTCACATTTTTTCAACTGTTGGTAATGGGTAATCCATGTGATATAAAGTTCATCATTTTCTATAATGCTTTGTGGTTCATGTTTCCAATGTTTCACAGGTACTTCAATATTGTAATATTTGCATAATCCCCAGTGCAACATTCTTGCCACATTGTTATGCCTTTCAGTATGCAGGCCCTTTGCATACCCAGCAAAAAGATGTGTGGCAGTTTCCAATTTTGTTCTACAAATTCTGCATTTGTCTGTTTCTCCACCATCTTCAATTGACTTTGTAAAGCAATGTGCATTTAGTTCACTATCCTGGCCCGCTAATATTAATCTTTCATCTTTTGATTTAAATTTACCTTTCCTTAACCATTCCTGCATTAGATCCTAATCAGCATGAGGTTGTTCCAGGAGTTTTCTGTACTTGAAACTATATTTATGTCTTTTCCACATTTCTTGCCTTCTCATCTGATCCTTCACCTTATATTCTTTCTTTTGTTGTTTTGGCGCATTCTTTCTTTTGTTTACTGCCTTATTTTTGTCTACTTCTGGTTTGATTTCCATTCCCACTTGACACCGATATGCTTCTGCTAAACTAAGCAGGGAAATCATCTTAGATTTGTTCTCCTCATGTTTTAAAACTTTCACTATGTTTGGATCTTGTGAGGTCAGCAGATATGTATGCAGTCCTTCAATTGCAGATTTATATATTTAATCAGTTTTGAGGAGGCCCGTACCTCCTTCAGAACAATGGATATATAATCTTAGTATACACTGATTTTATACGGCATTTGATAAGCGTATATCATTTTTCTTGTTTTCCTGTCCAACTGATCCAATACCTTTTGGGGCTAGTTAATCACCCCAAAATTGTAGATTACAACAAGAATAGGAAATTGGTTTATAGCTTGGACTGAGGGTTAAATCTTCGTGTAATGATGTTAATACTTTTAGCCAGAAGTTAGGTACTGCATCTGGTAGGCCTGGGGTTTAAGAGCTTTTCTTAATTTTGTTTCAATTTCTCTGGCAGTTACTTCATCCCATTTCATACTGTGTAAATTTTAACTTCTTAGTGTTTATTTTACTGCTTCTATCCATATAGCATCTTTTTTCTGTTCCACTGGGTCTTCATAGATATTTCTCCAAAATATGTCTATTCTTTTTGTGGTATTTCTATTCCTTTTGCTTTATTTCTCAATTCTCTATAAAAGTTTTTTGGATCCTTAGTGAATTACTTATTTTGTACTTTTTGTCTATATTTATCTGCATATCTTCTACGTTTTTCTGCCTTTGCTAATGTCTTCAGTTTATTATTTTCTATAGTGCATGGTAGATCCTGCTCTGTTCTAATACTATACATTGCTTTTATCACATCTTTCTTTCAAAGTGTTTTTGTTGATTTATTCCATCTTCTATACTCTTTTAACAGTGACACTTCTTATCTTAATTGCTTTATAGTTTTGTTTATTTCTTCCCTTCCTTTCCCTTATTGCCCTATATTTTTGTGGTAAGATTTTATTTGTTATTAATTTTGCTGCACAGTAATATACCCTATTTACTTCTGTTATATTACATGGATTTATGTTAATTGTCTTGATTACCATGTTCATTTGTTTTATCAGACTTCTAACATTTTGGTCTTATTGACGTTCTGTAGTCTATTTCTTTAATCAGTCTTACGTCTATCCATCTCTATTAAATCAAGTAACTCTTCCCTTAGATCTTTTTCTTCTGAACTGAGGGCACATTCTTTATTCTCCATTTCCTGCGAGGATTCAACAGAAATTTTCAGAACATCTTCCTGTGGTATATTCTCTTCAGCTGCATCCTGCATCATCTGTCGCTCTTTCATATGAGTCACTGTCCTATCACCCCACACCACTGACTGCAGCAGAGTTGCCACCATTTCCTTTTCCTTCCCTTGTAGAACTCCAACTGAACTTTTGTACTGTTTTCCTGCTGAAGCCTCTAGAGTGTCTTCCTGTGGCAACTGATCAGATGCTTCCCATTCCATTTGTTTCTCCTTAATTTGGGGCTTCACTCTTCCATCATGCTGTGACATTACCAGAGTTGGATTTTCTACACTAAACCCTTCAATTCACAGGTAATCCATAACTTCAGTTTCTGTTTCTTTAACTTGTCCGTTACTAATCTTCTTTTCTATTTTCTTCCTTTGTTTTCTTATTTTTTGTATTGCAAAATTTTCCATGTAGATTCATAGGTGATCACTAAACTAATGGCACAAGAACATTTACAAGCTTAGCCAATAATACTCAGGATATGACAATATTATATATTATTTCCAGGATATGGGATGGGGTAGTATCACAGTAGTGGTTCTTTGGGTGTTGGAGCATCTGTCATTTTACAGACTGTCTCTGTCCATAAGGAGCATGAACAGTACCCCAGGAGTGAATTTATGGTTCCCATCCATTTATCTAAATTCTTTTTGAAGACAGTGAGGGATGGGCTTTGTTTTATGAAAATGGGAAGTTTATTCCATAGATGGGATAGCCTTTGAGATATAAATCTGTCTCTCAAGCAAGTTTTGTTAGAATCACAAATAAGGCTTAGGTCCATGGAACATGTAACCAACCCTTGTATAATTTTTCTTGCAAATATGTAACATTTTCATCAGGGCTGAATTAGAGAATGCCTTTTAGGTCAGGCATAAGTCCCCTCCCAATAAACAATATGATATGGAGTAAAGGGATAGGGGCTTTAGTCAGTCTGCATAGGACATGTGTCTTACGCTTTGTATTTTTTTAGTGAGAAGCCTCTGGGGCCACTCCAATTGGTGTAAATACCTTGTTAGGTACATGCATTAAGGGGCACTGTACTCAATTATGGGCTGGATGAGGGCCGAGTACAATGGCACTAAAAGTTCATTTGCTCTTGATGCCATGCCTTTACTTATAGGTTCATAGGAGGTTACTAGGCTAGTGGCCCAAGAGCCCTTACAAGCTAAGCCATGTTAATCCTAAGTTGCCCCATCTGTTCTTATTAAGTAAACATATTTTGCAGAGCTAGTCTATGGTCAACACCAACTCCCCCTGTCCATTATAGATTGAACCACTCAGAAGGATTTCCTCATTACTGTAGCTACTTGGTGGTCAAAGTTTAGGTTACTATCTATCTGTGCTCCTAGGTCCCTCACCACTGGGTCTACTTTTAGGGATGTGATATCAGTATTATAATTTGCAGAGATATCTGATTTACTGAAGAGAATTTTTTAGCATTTAGTCTCAGACCATGGTTTTGATACCAGTTGTTTGTCATTTTTAGGCCTGTTTGTAGGATCTCAACATTGTTTTGAGATTCAGTGATTGCTCCCAGCTTACAGTCATCAGCAAACTTGGTGATCCAGAAGCCCCAACACTGGCCTTTACTTCAGAGAAGTATATACCAAACAGGAGGGGTCCCAACAGTGAGCCCTGTGGGACACCACTAGTAACAGGTTTCTTATTGGAAGTAGATTCATCTATCCACATAACACGGCAGTCAGGTGGCTATCCATCTGTTGATGTAGTGGTTTATGCAT
The DNA here is from genome assembly GCF_019279795.1 of Protopterus annectens. Lineage (NCBI taxonomy): Eukaryota > Metazoa > Chordata > Ceratodontiformes > Protopteridae > Protopterus > Protopterus annectens. The sequence goes on along the minus strand of NC_056737.1, from coordinate 1,707,259,133 downwards.
AACTCAGTAAGTTTATCTGTGATCCCTAAGTGGGTGATTGTGTCAAAAACTTTGGCCAGGTCTAGATAAGCTGTGTGTATCATTTAGGTCTATGTTCACCCATCAAATGGGTAAAAATTGAACAGTAATATGTCATCGAATATGCCTTTCATTGAGCCATTCTAATTAAGATCACATTACAGTAAGGATAGGGAAATTTTCCCTTTCCCCACTGTAGTGTGACCTTGGAGTTGGTATGTATAATTAGCGGGGGGAGGGGTGTGGGTGGCACAGGCTCCTATATGAGGAAGTTCGATGAACAGCATTTAATGATTTATGATGAAATGCCATTCAATACTTTTCCCATTCGATGTGTGAACATAGACCCGTATCATTTAACCGTCATTCATGGCCCTGGTGACTTTCTTGAAGAAGTGCCACAAATTGAGCAGGCAAGATCTCCCTTTGACAAAGCCAGACTGGATTGGGTCCAGTTTTTGGAGAGTTCCTATGTTGTTATTAATCAGATCCATGATAATTCTCTCCATAGCCTTGCAGATAAACTGGTCAAGCTTATGAGTCTGTAGTACCTTGGGTCAGGTGATGGGCCCCCCCTCTTGTGCAAAGGGACAACTGTTGCAATCCTCCATTCCTCTGGGACAAAGCCCGTCTGTAGACTGTGGTTAAAGAGGGTTTCAAATGGTCCTGATAGAGTCTGTTTTAAGCTATTTAAGAAGCATCCTGCAATGTTGTTGACACCCATGGAAGCTGTGTTTTTGGCTTTAGAAAGCTCAGTAAGGACCTGTTCCCTCATGATGACTGGTAGGGGGATGGTTGCAGTATTTCTTTGGGTGTGGTAGGAGGTAATGGAGGAGAAGTTTGAAGTGAACTTATCAGCCAGCAGGTTTGCTATAGTTTCAGGCTGGGTGTAAGTATTGCCACTCATGATTAACTTGGCACATTGCTGAGCATTTCTCCTGAGGTTAAGAACATAATTAAAAAAGCCTTATGGTTATCTTTAACCTGAAAGACTATCTTTGCCTCTTAGTTTGCTTTGGTAGATTTGACCAGCTCTCTAATTTGTTTATTTAGAATAGTGAGTGTTTTTTCCCACTGATTTATTTGTTCCTTCTTGGCTTTGGAGAGGATTTTTTTCTTTTTGTTGAATAGCCTATTTATGCTAGGGATCCGCCAGGGTGGTTTAATTTTGCCACTAATCATAGGTTTGACTTGGACAGGTACTGCCTTCTCTATGCAGCTACGAATGTGGTTATGCAGTGCTTTTGTGTACAGCTCAGAGTAGGCCTCAGTGTCATCCAGGTTTGGAGGGGCTTGGAAGTTTAATAAACTGTCATTTAGTTTGAGGTAACTAGCTGTAGCAAAGTTCCTAACAGGTTTGGAGTTTGATAGGGGTTCTAGGTTAGTTTTAATACTAAAGGAGATCATTTTGTGATCAGATCTTACCAGGGAGGAGTTAGTGCATGGGAGAAAGCAACATCTCCCATGTTCATGACTACTAGGTCTAAGCTATTTGTACATCTAGTTGGGGAGCTAACTAGTTGCTCCAGGGTGTTTGTGTTGATGAAGTCCAAAAACCTCTGAGCAAGCGAATTATGGGTCATATAAGTTTCCCAGTTTATGGAGGAGCAGTTGAAGTCACACATAAGTAAGGTGCTAGGGTGAATTTTACTGGATTCCAGTAGGTTTAGGTAGAAAGTGTGGTTTTCCAGGGTTTACAATCAAAACTTGGAAACTGCATTGGTTGACCGGCATGTGATTGGCTTGCAGTTTCCAAGTCAGCATAATGTTGAACCAAAAATGATCGACTACACTACAGCGAATGGGTAGTGTAGGTCAATATTTTGGGTTTGACATTGTGTAGGGAGGTCGCAGTTCAGTGAGGAACAGGGAATTAGCCCATCTCCTCACTATAGTGCGATCTCGGAGTTGGGGTATTTAATGTGCAGGGGGGGGCAAAATAGTACAATTAACTTACCATTGACCACTGAGTGTAATGTTACATTAATGTGCATAGCATGGGTGACTGATGTCACCTCCCGCTATGTCGAACTCATCAAACCATGAAGTTCGGGTATGTCATTTCCGACATTCTGCCTTTTAGACATGTTGGAAATTGACATTTTCCATTGACATTATGATCATTCCAGGGAAGCATTTTTAAGAATATGATAGTAGTAAACCATTTTCCAGACTCCAGGGGGATCATTAGCTAGCAAGGGTATGATAGGGGGTCACATCTATGGTTAGTTGGGCATGGAGCAGCTCAAGTGAGTCATGTTGTTGGACCAGTCTAGCAGTGTACGTGTCCTTTATGAACACTGAGACACCTCCTCTCCTTGTTTTATACTAAGCTGGGGGGAACAGAAATATATGAAAGGCATTGTAACCTTTGATAGCTGGGGTGCTTTCTATGTTTCTGAACATGTTTCTCTGACAGCACATATGTCTACATTCTTCGGGGTGAGGAGTGCTTCTAGGAAGTGCAGTTTTTTATTTAAATTCCTAGCATTGCGCAGCAGTACCTTTAGGTAGTCATGAGTGATTTTGTTATGTTGGATGTTTTAACAACGTGGCATGGCCTAAAAAAGGCACTGTGGGGATAAGATAACATTTTTGCCAGTATCCGGAAGCCAAGTGGTGACAAGTTCAAACCATCTCCAACACATAACAAATGCACTCAGGTCACTCCACAACAAGTACAAGTATGACTCTGTCACTGTACATGTGGGTGTGAATGACCTGAGATGCACCTCCCTGGACTACATGAAAAGAGACAAGGTGGTGCTCTCGAATTATGTGGCCCAGGCAGGTATGACCCTTGCCCTGAGCAGCATCCTACCATCACCCAGAATTATACCGTAGTACAAGCAGAAAATGACTGACTTCAACAATTGGCTAAGTTTCTGGTGTCATTCTACGGGGATCCAGTATCTGTCTGCTTGGGATGACATGACTGACAGACCTCGATGCTTTGCCAGAGATGGCCTGCATCTGTCACTCCTGGGTTTCCGGATACTGGCTAAGGATCTTGCCACCCCTATAGTGCCTTTTTAGGTGATGTTCCAAAGACCAAATTACCACTGTAACAGCTATAAATAAATGCAATCTGAGTGTCATGCTGCTCAATGCTAGAAGTCTAAATCTCAAGATGCACTTGCTCAAAGCACTCCTCAAAATAAAGAACATCGACATTTGTGTTGTAATGGAGACCTGGTTTAAAGCAGCAGAAAGCACCCCCTGTGCTACCAGGTTATAACTCATTCCACACCTTTCAGCCCCAGAACATGGACTGAAGCTCCTAAGGCGGTGGTGTCTCCATATTCATAAAAGATATGCACACCTCCAGACTAGTAGCCCTGCATAACGCATCTGAAATACTTTGGGTACAGCTAATATTGGGTAAGATGGTGATTCAGGTCCTGCTATAGGTCCCCAACCATGTTCCAAGACTCTCACTCCACGTTCCTAAGCACCTTGGAAACTATTGGGTCCAACCCAACACTCTAATACTAGGTGACTTCAACTATCCCTCCATCATCTGGGAAAACTACTCATGCACCAATACATTGGCCGGACAATTCCTGGAATTCATCAGTTCCAATGCCCTGGACCAGTTTATTCTTACCCCACTAGAGGAAGCAACATCCTTGACCTGGTTATTACTAACATGGGCAACCATTGCTCTACACCAATAGTCAATTCCTCTCTGGTTAGATCTGACCACAAACTAATCACCATGGAAATCCATATCTCACCCACACCCCCCGCAAAGGTGACCACCTTGAAAAACTTCTCCAAAGCTGACTTTGGCATCCTAAAAACAGAGGTGGCTAACTTCACGGCACCCATGTCAATGGAAAATAGATGCATGACTGCCAAATCATACACCAATGCACTGTACAAACACGTATAGAAATGCATGGAACTAGCCATACCCAACAGAACCAAGACGCTCTCCTCCAAAAAAGGAAGCCAATCTGATGGTTCCCTACCATTAATAAACTCTACAACAGAAGGAAGAAACTGTTGCAGAAAAAGGTGAAGTCCCAAGACTGGAAAAACTCTCTTATTAGCCTCAACAAAAAGTTGAGATCCCTCATCAAAACCTCTAAAGCCAGCTATGAAGGCAGAATTACAGCAGACACTTAAAACAACCACAAAGTCTTTTATAGTTATATCAAAAATCTCCACAGCAATACCCATGTTTGTTCTGCGATACTGCACAATGGTACCTCCTATACTGAGCCAACAGATATTGCCAACATACTGGCCAAAAGATTCAGTGTCAGCTTTACCCCTCTCTCTCCCCTAAAGGACCAATCACAATACCGGAGGAATGACAGGCACCCAGCATTACTGAAGCACGTGTTAAAGCTGCATTGTCCAAGGCCAAGAACACAGCTTCCATGGGACCTGACAATATCCCTGGATGTGTTCTACATGAACTACAAAGTGAACTGGCACCACATCTGTGTCCCCTTTTCAATCACAGCCTCACCTCAGGCTTTGTCCCTACTGAATGGTGCACTGCTACAGTCATCCCTCTCCATAAAGGGGGGGCGACTACAGACCCTGGGAATTATTGCCCCATTAGCCTGACAAGTCTGATATGTAAGGCTATGGAGTGCATCATCATCATGGACCTAATTAACAAGGATATAAGGAATCTCCAAACTCTAGATCCCATGCAATTTGGTTTTGTGAATGGTAGATCATGCCTATTCAACCTGGTTGACTTCTTTGAGTCAGTCACCAAAGCTGTGGATGAGGGGAAGGCAGTTCATACAGCCTACCTCAATCTGGCCATGGCCTTTGATACCATTCCCCACTCAGGAATTATTGATAAAGTCACCAAACTAGGCATCAACCACTATATCACTAGATGGGTTGCAAATTGGCTCACACATAAAACCCAGAGTGTGAAAGTAGTGGACTCCAAGTCAGACTGCTGACCAGTCACGAGCAGAGTCCCACAGGGATCAGTCCTGGATCTTCTCCTGTTTAGCATCTACTTCTCAGAAGTCCAGGCCAACATGGAGGGACTCTGGCTGACCAAGTTCGCAGACAACTGCAAGCTGGGAGCCATTATTAACTCATCAAGTGATGTAGACATCCTACAGAAAGGCCTCATTGAGACCAATGATTGATGTCGAAACCATGGCCTTAAGTTTAATGTCAAAAAATGCTTCGTCATCCTCTTTGGGAAAAACTCAGTTCCCACTAATTACCACATTGATGGGAGTCCACTGAACACTGAAGGCATTATAAGAGATCTGGGGACACGTTGACAGCAGCCTCTCTTTTGACCACCACATTGCCACTGTGGTCAGAAAGTTCTTTTATGTAGCACATCTCATTACCAAGGGTTTTACATCCCTCATTAGGCCAATCATCGAGTATAATGCCCCATTTGGAATATACCTTACTAGACACATGCAACACCTGGAAAGTCCACAAAAGTACCTCACAAAGTGGATCCTAGGCCTTAAACACATGTCGTTCATAGACAGACTCAAAAAACTCAAGCTATTCTCTGTCTCATATCGTCTACTAAGAGGCGATCTCTGCTTGACTTACAAAGCCATGTCTGACCCAGCTCTGTTAGAAAAGCTACATCTAAAGAAATCTCAATCCCTCTGCACCACACGCTCCAGAGACCTCAACATCATTACCACAATCAACAGAACATGCTGGAGGGATAGGTACATAACCCAGAGACTGGCCATGCTATGATATAGACTTCCCATACATGTGAAGCAGACCACCTCAATGGCTGTCTTCAAGAGAAATCTTGATGAATAGATGGGAAATAGAAAGTTCACCCTGGGGAACATTCCAGTGGCTCTACTTGATAGAGGCACTGGGAACTAACATCAGGCAGCATGATGCCAGGGCATTTCTATGGGCTAGGCTTGTAAAGGCTCCAGGGCCATTAGCCTAGTACACACCTATGAACCTATGAATCTCTGGCAAAGCAATGTGGATTGTTGAGCATGTATCCACAGGCTGACAGATATTGGATCCTCTTGTTGTGACACTAGAAACTAAGCCAATTGTTGAAGTCAATCATATTTTGCTGGTACTATTGTGTCATCATTGGTGAAAGTAGGATGGACTATGACTATGTCATACTGGTACTTGTGGTGTAAAGATCTAAGTGCATGTGTGATCTGGTGGATTCTGGCTCCAGACAGACATGATCCTCTCCTTGTTTAGCATGGTAAAGTGGACATCAGTATGTCTTACAATGGAATCTCCAATAGCAAGAATGTTTGCTGTCTCATATGTTGCCTTGTGGGCTTGGAAGTGGGGCTAATATGATTTTCAGAGTTATGTATTTTGTGAGGTGCTGTCTTTTTTGGGTGTGCACAGGGCCACTGAGAGATGCTTTTATGAGGTCTTGGAGGTTTGGGTAGATTACAAGTGAGTACCTCCAAATATGTGGGTCTATGTGTTTGTTCCTTTGTGTTGGTAGAGTCCTTTAGGTGTAAACTAACAACCTGGTTTGCATTTTTTGTGCATGTATATGTCAGAGCTTTTCCACCAATGACATTGTGCATCTGCATCTCTCACTCACTGTTTGTCTGTTCTTAAATTAAATGGTTGTCAGCGAATATGAGGCAGTTATTACATTGCCTCAGGATGCCCTTATCCATTAGGCCAGAAACAGAGATGACAGGGAAGCACCTATTTATTATACCAAATCCTTAGTAGATGGGAAGGAATAGGGTCATACGTTCATAGGTTCATAGGTGTTTACTAGGCTGATGTCCACAAGGGCCTTTTTATGCCTAGCCATACATCCCAAATCTCTGACAAGTTCTGATACCTTTGATAAGTGTAAGCAGGGGCTTGGGAGATGAAGCATTTACAGACAGGGGTCTGGGAAATGAAGCATTTACAAACAGGGGCCTGGTAGAAGAGCATTTACAGGTTGCCTGTGTCCATTAGAGACATAGCCGCCAAGCCAGGGATGAATTTCCTGTTCCCCATCCAATTGTCCAAGTTACATTTGAATTGGGTTAGGGAAGAACTCTACTTTACATGGATGGGGAGCCTGTTACAGAGACGGGGTAGTTTCTGGGATACATACCTGTCTGTCCAGCAGGTTCTATTTATATAATAGGCAATGTTTAAGTCTTTAGAATGGGTAATTCTGGTGCTGTTTGTTTTGTGGATATGCAGGAGGTCATCAGAGTGAGGTCTGACAATGTCCTGTAAGCCAGGTATAGATGTCTCCTCAACAGCCTGTAGGAGACAGAATACAGGGCTAGGGCCTTGAGGTGGTCTGAATAGGACATTTTACTTATACCCTGTATTCCTTTAGTGAAGAACCTCTGCAGACATTCCATTTGTTGGATATGCCTAGTTAGGTACATACCAATGGGGACATTGTACTCAATGATAGAGCTGATGAATGCCTAATACAGTGGAACAATGATTTCCTTGGACCTAGATGCCATATCTTTGTTTATAAGTTGAGCAACAAAGAATGATTTCCACACTACTGTAGACATGTAATGGTCAAAGGCTAGACTACTGTCCATTTGTGTCCCTAAGTCCCTGACTACTGGGTCAACTCTTAGGGGTGTGTTGTCAATGTGATAGCTACCAGGGATGGGTGACTTCCCAAAGGATACTATTATGCATTTCTTGGCATTTAGTTTTAGTCCATGGCTCTGACACCAGTTGTTTGTCTGTGTCAGCCCTTCCTGGAGAACCTTTGTGTCAGTGTGGGATTCAATGACAGCTCCTAATTTGCAATTATCTGCAAATTTAATCAGCCTGAGACCATTGACATTGGTCTTGACTTCAGTGAAGTAAATACCAAAATGGATTGGTCCAAGGACTCATCCCTGAGGTACTCCACTTGTGACTGACCACTTTCTAGAGGTGGACTCCCCAGTTCTAACTTCCTGGGCCCTGTCTGTGAGCCATTTGGCTATCCTCCAGGTAACATATGGGTTTGTACCTAACCTACTGAGTTTGTCAACAATGCCTGAGTGGGATATTGTGCCAAATCCCTTGGCCAGGTCAAAGTAGGCAGTGTGAACAATTTTGCCTTCATCCATTGCTTGGTGACCTTCTCAAAGAAGTCCACTAGGTTGAGTAATCATGACCTACCCTTGATGAAACCAGAATGGGTTGGATCCAGTGTCTGGAGGTTTCCTATGTCATTACTGATCATGCCCATGATAAGTATTTCCATGGCTTTACATATGAGACTAGTGAGACTTATGAGTCTGTAGCTTCCAGGGTCTGTAGATGACTCAACTTTGTGCAGAGGGATGACTGTTGTTGTTCTCCATTCATGAGGTACAAAGCCTGTTTGGAGGCTACAGTTAAATAGAATTCCAGAGGGCCTGATAGGTCATGTTTCATGCTATTTAGAAGGCATCCTGGGAAATTATCTGGGCCTGTGGGATGCAGTGCTCTTGGCCTTAGATGTAGCATTAAGGACCTGTTCCCTAGTGATAGCAGAGAGAGTTATATTTGATGGTATTTCCTGAAGGAAGGTTTCAGAGGAGAGAGCAGTAAAGTTGGAGCTGAATTTGTCAGCCATTAGGTTTGCTATATCTTCTGGCTCACTATAAGTGACTCAATTTACAATGAGCTCTGCATACAATTGAGTATTGCCTTTGAGGTTGTGGACATAGCTAAAGAATGCCTTGTGGTTGTCCTTGGCTTGTGAGGCCAAATTTGGCTTTAGTAGACTTTATTTGTCCTCTGAGCTGTTTGTTTAGTTTGATGAGAGTGCTTTTATCCTGCTGGGTGCTGCACCTCCTAATTTTTGTCATGATTTTCTTCCTACTGTTATACAGCCTATTTATTTTGTGATTCCACTAGTGTGGCTTGTTTTTGAGTTAGTTCTGTACTTCTTCCTGATGGGTACAGCTGCCTTTATGCAGCTATTAACATGCTTGTATAGGGTTTCTGTGAAGAGTTCTGCATAGGTAGAAGTGTTCTCATGCTTTATGGGGGTTTGAAATCTTGCCAGGTTATCACTTAATAGCAGAAACTTAGCCTTAGAGTAGTTCCTTAATATTTCAGGGTTAGCTGGGGGTCCAGGGTTTATTTTTATTTCAAGAGACCATTTTGTGATCTGACCTTACCAGGGAAGACATTACACTAGGGGGTGTGCAGAACTCTCCCATATAAATGGAGGACCATATCCAGTATGGCTGCACCCCTGTCTGGTGCATTAACAATCTAGTCCAGTGAGTTTGTGTTTACAAAAATCCAGGAATCTCTGTGCCTGGATATTTCGTGATGTACATGATTCCCAGTTAATAGCAGAGTAATTAAAGTCACCCATGAATAGTTATTGGGTTGGATGGTAAGTGTTTCCAATAAGTTTAAATACATTGTATGGGTTTCCTGGGTCACACAGGGGGACCTATAGCTTGCAAGAAAGTGGTATTGGATTTTGCCTATAGTGATTTGAACATGGAGTAGCTGAAGTGCATTGTTCTGTTTGACCAGCCTTAAGGTATATTTATTTTTGATGTAAATCAAGACACCTCCATCTTTAGTCCCTACCTGTGTAGTAGCTGGTCTAAATGTATGGAAGGCATTATATCCTTGCACTGTCAGTGTGCTCTCTGCGGCTTTAAACCATATCTCAGTGACCACACAGACATCATCATTCTCTTGGGTGAAGAGAGCTTCTAGGCAGTTTTTTGTTTATACACCTAGCATTGAGCAGTAATACCTTTAGATTTTCTTGGTTTTGATTTGCTATGTCAGAAGTACTTTCAGTTTGACATTCCCTAAAAAGGCACTATGTGGGAATATAATGTTTTAGCTAATATTTCAAAGCCTAGAGGGAAGATGTGCAGACCATCCCTGGCACAGCAGGATGGTCTGTTGACCATCTCTTTCCATGCTGACAAATATTGCACCCCTCCCCCCTTTGAATGACACCAGAAACTAAGACAATTACTAAAGTCATTCATCTTTTGTTCATATTGTGGCATCATCCTTGGAGAAGGTAAAAAGCTGCAAAATGCTAGGTTCATACCAGCATGGGACACATATTTGGAGAGCTCTATGATGTCTCTCTTCATATATTCTAGGGAGGTATGTCTCAGGTCATTTACAACCACATGGACTATGACTGAGTCATACTGGTACTTGTGGTGCAATGACCTGAGTGTGTGCATAATGTGGAGGATCCTAAACCCTGATAAGCAACTGACTGTGACTTTCTCCTTACTCAGCCTGGTGAGAAGGACATCAGTGTGTCTCACAATAGTCTCCAGTGACCAGAATCTTGGATTGCATGATGGCTTGCTTTAGGGGCTTAGAAGTTGAGGCTCTGTGAGATGTGGGTTTATGTGTTGATGTGGGTGTTGTTTTGAAAGAGTGCATTCATGGCTGCTGAGGGTATTTGTTCTGTGTATTTCATCTAGAAGGTCTTTGGGGTTTAGGAAGGTTACATTTAAGTATTTCAGCATTTGTGGGTCTACATGTCTGCTTTGAATTGTGTGTGATGGCTGCAGCATATGTACTACTGACAAACTTATTAAGATTAGGAATACTTTTATGTGAGAGCTTTGCCTCCAGTGACTTTGTGTAAATACATCTGTCACATACCATATCAGTTTGAGAATTAAATGGTTGCTAATAAACATGAGGCAATTTTTACATTGCCTCAGTTTGCCAATATCCACCAAGCTGGTAACAGAGATAGTGGAAAAGTTCATATCCAACAGATCCTGTTTTATTGATTAGACAGTTGGAGTGAGAATATAAAGCAATGTCAGAAGTATCCAGTTTCCAACTCTGGGAGCAGTACTTGTCACTGCAAACTGGTTGTCCTGTGTGCAACTAGGTGTTGGTAAAATTTCAATGGTGCTATTACAGGAAAAAGTTCAGTCATGGTGCCTGTGTCTGGGTCTATATTCATTCATCAAAGGTTCAAGTCATCGAACCCTAACCATCGAAAGTTCATTTCAGTGAATGTTGTCATTGAAAAAAAAATTGAATTGGGAAACTAAGCACTTGGCCAAAACAACTCCAGAAAAGACAGCACAGTAAGTAAAACCCACCAAAGTGGGGGGATTTGCCCCCACCCCTAACTATATATACCAACTCTGAGATAACACTATAATGGGAAAAGGGCAAATATGAGCTGCTGGCCAACTGCTTCTTTTCCCTATGTAAATTTTTTGTGGATATGAATGTTCATTGAAATGAACGTTCAATGGTTAGGGTTCAATGAAGAAAGAGTCACTGAACTGAACCTTCAATGAATTAATATAGACCTGCCTGTATCTATAGGGGGCACTGCCAAACACTTGAGGGGAAACTAATAAGTAGATCCTGAAAATTTAAGGATGAAGTATTTAGGTAGATATTCTGAAGTTTGAAATAAATCAAATAGTACTTACTGAAAACAAAGAATTAGATTGTCAAGAATGATGAAAAAAGAGGAGTCGTGAATGGCTACTGCTTGGCTGCTACTAGTGCTGGTCTCACCACAGCTGCATTCTGATGAAATACAATGCTCCTTTGCTTCTTCTCTCACCAGAAGCAAAACATTAGAACCACTCCCACGATAAGAAGCAGGCCACAGTCCACAGTCTTGTCCCAGATGATGCAGTGGTCTGTTGGCTTATTGTAGCCTTTTCCTGGTAGATGCCTTGAATAGTACCCACACTGCAGTGTGCACTAAGCAGTTAGATATGAAAGAGGGGTAACTTAAGCTTTAGCTGTCTAAGTGGAGAGCCACTAATTTTAAAAGAGCAAGATAGATTGAAAAGTGATGGGCACCTTGTATTCTGGGTGTATGAAATACAGTGTGGTGGCCAATAAATTTAAATAGCTGAAGGGGAGTGATTTCACAACGTGATAATTTTGTGCTTACTTACAACAGTTAATGAAAGGAGAGAGGGAAGGAGATACGTGGTCAAATTAACATAAGGAGCAAGCAACTAGAAATACATTGAGTTTAAGAACACAACAGTGCCAGTGTGAGAGGGTGAGAAGGGAAAAATAATTCTGTGTGACTCACAAGAGACACAGCTGTGGTCTCTTTCCTAGTTTTAATATGTAATTAAATGCAGAATGCAAATAAAATGCAGTGTAAAGAAAATAATCACAATATACAAAATAGAAGAATGCAATAAAATAATACAAAATACAAGAAAGCAAAAGCAAACTAACCCTTGGAAGGACAGTTACTTAAAGGTCTAAGTGAGAGTGTTTAGTAGTATACTATTAGATGACTTGGAGTGGTACTGCCCTCTGCACAAATTGGCAGCTCTTCATGCAGCTGTGAACAGTTGGAAACTATGAAGAGTGTTTCTTATAGAGCATTTTAAACTGGAGAGGTTTGCTTATATACAAGGCACTGGTAACTGTGTTTGCACAATGCACAATTGCAAGGTTTTTATAACAGCAAGATGAAAGTCTTTTACACAGTTAAGCCCTCAGGCCAATCAAATAAACACACAATAAGCCTTCCACCAGCAGTTTCCAACTTGGATATGTTGAATTGGCCCTCTTAATGCAAAAAGATCTGGTTTGAGCTCAAGTGCAGTAACAAATGCTTTACAGCAAAAAGGCAGAATTCCTGCAGGATCAGGAATTCTTGGAAAAAAGTTCAATAACCCTGAGAAATGTTCACAAAATACAGAAAAGTGCACAAACGTATGAGAATTTCAACAAACACAGGAAAAACTTTGTAAAACTTAAAAATACTTTGACAAACTCAGGAGAACTTTGGCAAACTCAAAACAGCTTTTGCAGCATCAGAGGAGGTTAGAAAATATCAGAATACTATTAAAACAACCTAAGAGCACTACAGTAACAAACATTGTGTTTCTTTAACAAGTGTAGGCTAACAAATAGTGATAAAATTCAACCAACTCAATAAATGCTGCACAGAAGTGTTAAATAGCACTGAGACAGAGCAAGTGCAAAATATACTTGCATCAGCTTTGTAGGTCCAGATGGTTTTAAAAGCAATCCAAGTTTTGTAGTCACAGGTGTCCAAGCCAGGCACAGGGAAGCTCTGAATAAATGAGTACAGTCTCACAAAAATGTATGGTTTTTATACCAGCAGGATGAAAGATGTTTACACAGTTAAGCCCTCAGGCCAATCACATAAACACACAATAAGCCTTCCACCAGCAGTTCCCAACTTGGATATGTTGAATAGGCCCTCTGGTCCCTCCAGAGTGCAAAAAAAGCTCTTAATGTAAAACACACTGGTTTTTAGCTCAAGTGCAGTAACAAATGTTTTACAACAAAAGGCAGAATCCCTGCAGTATCAGGAATCCTTGGAAATAAGTTCACTAACCTTGAGAAATGTTCGCAAAATACAGAAAAAAGTATGCAAAAATAGGAGAACTTCAACAAACACAAAAAAATTTGCAAGACTTTGAAATATTTTGGCAAACTCAGGAGAACTTTAGCAAACTCAGAATAGTTTTTACAGTATCAGAGAAGGTTATTGTTAAAACAACCTAAATGCAGTACAGTAACAAATAGATGACATCTCTTTAACAAGTGCAGGCTAAAACAGTGATAAATTTAACCAAATCAATAAATGCAGCAAATGATGCATTTGCCTATATTTCTCTTCAAATATCATTGGTGTTGCTTTTGTATTGATTAGTTTTGCTTTCTAATTTGCATAAACATTGCATCATATTAAATATCTTTTTCTTTCCCATGTCCATATTTCTTCTCCAGCCTGGCCTAACCCCATTTTAGGAATGTTTCCGTGTCTTGAAGATTCTATGCTGTAATTTTTTTCCAGTCCTGGCACCACTGCATCTATCAGGATTGGACACTTTTTTATCCTGGGACTTGTGCAATCAGATGTGTTTTTTATTTTTTAACCTACTTCAGTCCATGATATATGCTATACAAAACAATCTATACATCAGTCTTGGAGAGATTTTGCACAAAAAAGGTGCATCTCATGAAAGTACTTACTAAGTCTTGAGGATGAAGTCGGTTCTAACAATGCTATTCTCCTTTGCTTGCTAATTTTATCATCTGTCCATCCTGTGGGCTGAGCAAAGGGGGACAATGACATTCCTAGATCTAGACACAATCCCTTTGTTTATAAGCTGTGCAATATAGAAGGAATTTCTTATAACAGTAGACACGTGTTGGCCAAAAGTTAGGTCACTGCCTTTGGCATCCAGTGTAATAAAACAGATGTAAAACTAATAAATCATTGTCTACCAATGGATTAATTGATCAGTTTTAGGGCAACAAATGCACTCCATGTGCTACAGATAAATGTCTAGTAAATTTATTGTACTTGGCATACAGTTTAATAGCACATATGTCACATTGTTGTAATCAGTTGTCTATTATGAAATAATTACTTTACTGAGTCTTCATCTTCACAGAAGCACACATTCTTCCAGAGGTTTTCTTTCCAGCACTAATTATTTGCAGTATAGCTTACAAATTCATTGTACACTAGGTCTGTCACCGAGTTGATTACACATCCATAGGTTTCTCCCTAAGGATGCCTTGTATGCCAAACATAGGTCACCTCTTAGCAGTCTGTAGGATACCTAGTATAGTGACAGGGATTTGAGTTGGTCCATGTAGGACATATTGGTTAGGCTTTGTATCCTTTAAGTAAGGTATCTCTGTAGGCATTCCAATTCTTGCATGTATCTGGACAGATACATGCCAAAGGGGCATTATTTTCAATGATTAGCCTAAAGAGGGCTGAGCAAAGAGGACAATGACATCCCTAGATCTAGACATAATCCCTTTGTTTACAAGCTGTGCAATATAAAAGTACTTTCATACAACAATTGATGCATGTTGGTCAAAAGTTAGAAAACTGTCCATGTAAGTTCCCAAATCCCAAACAACTAGATTAACTCTTAAGGGTGTATTGTCAATGTGGTAGTTCCTTGGGATAGATGACTTCCAAAAGGATACAATAATGCATTTTTTGGCACTTAGTTTTAGACCATGATTTTGATAACCAGTTATTTATTTGAGACAAACTCTCCAGCAGGATGGCTAAGTCATTTGGGGATTCAGTTACTGCTCCTAGCTTGCAGTCATGTGAAAAATTGGGGCCAGATTTATTAACACCTACAATAAGTGTGCATCTGTATTCAGGAACATCACTATCACATTTTTTATGCTTTCTAGATACTCAAAAAGATTACACTAAGTTTACCCGTAGTCTACATTTTGTGACAACCTTTATGAATCCCCCTTGATATTCAAGGCTGCAAGAAAATTGGTGGGAAAACTAAAATTAGGAAGAAGAAGATGTGAGTTATGCTTGTGTTGTCTGTTTACTCAGAATGGTGTACACTTAGTGTAGGTGTTAATGAATCCCAGGGTTGGTCAGCCAGAGCCCTTTGGTATTGGCTTTTACTTCAGAAAAGTAGATGCCAAACAAGAGATCATAAAAAGGCACAGTTCTGTTTAGCTTCAAAGAATGAAGTGTCATAATTGTAATGGACATGGTAGAGGATCGGCCCTTTTAATATATGCTTTAGAAGATGAAACATAAAGAAAAGTACAGATAAACATGTCAGTTAGTCTGTTAAAGGTTATTACTTGAAGAATATCAATATGTTTATTTTGGATTGGTGCCCATACATTCATCCTGTGCCTGACTTGTTTTACCTTTCTGGAGTTAGTAGGTATCTTATGAAGGTGGGTATTGGCAAGATGATTATGGTCCATGGATTGACTCTGCCCTGTAACCTCTATGAATCTCTGAACAAAAACACCACAAGGCATTTTATTAGTCTGAGCAATTGTATCACAGATTAGGGTTCACTGCTGTTGTCATGACTTTGTGGCATTGTCTTTTTCATTCCACACTATGTGACTCAGCATCATAGGCAGCATGTAACTATGTAACATGGTGTTCACAGTTAATATGAGTAGCTGCTTGGTAATTCAGAATTTAATGTTGTGATTATACATTTTCTAGGGTGTGATAGGACCCTGAGTATGATTAGTTCAATGAGTGAGAGGTGCGAGAGGTACAGACTCTCTAGCAAACAAGTAAACTTTGTTTAAAATGCTGTGAAATATTAATTGCTGAATCAGTATTTCTGTATATTATATTGCCATCATTACTAGAATTAGTACAGAGATCAGGGTTTATAGAGTGCATGTGACTTGTAGAACTGGAATTGCTCAGCCTGATTTTTAAAAACAGGGCATGCACTTAAGTCCTGACATGAATGGATTCATGAATTTATTTAAGGCAGTAACTTAATGTATATGTGGAGAGTTACTATTTCAAAATACGGACAAAGAACAGCAATATTTTATTGAAGTTGTTCACCAAATAAATATTGTACTCATAGAATCAAAATTCATGAATTAAGTCCACAATCTGAAACAGACAGTGCTGCAAATATAATGCAAAAACACCAGGCTGCTATTTGTGGTTTTATTCGTGACTTATTGTAGCAAAGGGGAATGGCAAAAAACTTCTTATCACACTCATTTTAACAACAATGTAATTCATAAAACTAATTTCACTGTATGATTGTTTTTATTTATTTTTATTTTGCATTCTTATACAGATAGGAAGACTGGTCCAGGGACCATTTTCTGTCACAACCCAAGCCACATGCAATGACACAGTACATGTTATGTACATCAACAAAAATAGATCCAAAATGAGCATTTGTGAACTAGATAGTATATTCATCCTAGTTATGTCACATTAAGCAGGTTAATTTCCCATTTAATTATTTTTTTGCTCCCTGATCTCCACTGACAACCAAGCCTCCCCTCCCCACAGAGCTGGATCATGGTTAAATGGGGCCCTAGGCTGGGGAATGAACCAGACCCTCACAGACACACACACGCACACGCACACGCACACACGCACGCACACACGCACGCACGCACACACACACACACACACACACACACACACACACACACACACATTCTGGTGTCCTATTAATTCTTTTTTTCCGCCCATTTACTATAAACACTGATCAAAACTGTTTTCTTCTTTATTTTTTTAAATGAAGGCAGAGATATTGATTTAATTTAAAATGCTTAATCTAAATATCCTTTGTTGACCAAGTAAGTCTCACTAGGCTAGTAGCTTCTTTTCAGGGAAGACCCTTGGTGGGTTTTATACTACTAGGGGAAATTTGGCCAGGGCATCGAGGAGCTTCCCCCTACGCTTTTTTTTTTTCCTCAAAAATGTTTTATTTTTCAAATACAGTTGAATAAATTCCATAGTATTTGTATATAACATCTTAATAACTATGTACACTATTTACATCAGCCTGACACTATAAAATAGCTCAATATATGCAATTACTTTATAGGTACAACAATCCAGTTAGAGTGTATCTGTTCAGTTATTGTAAAGTGTCAATCAATGATAAGACTTTTTTTCCATGGATTGTTAATAAATGGCTTAGGATGTATCCTTAATTCTTTAATTTTAATTTCCAACAATGCTGTGGTCTTCAGTAGGCTGTAGAAGTCTTCCAAAGTCGGTATTGTGTTTGTATTCCATCTTCTTGTTATACACTTCCTTGAGAGTGTAAGTATTGTTCATACTAGATACATATTTGACTCATTCAAATGAGGACCTTTGTACACATTTAATAATACTAGAGCTTTAGATAAGTTAAATGGTTCGTTAAATAAAGCTTGTAAAAAGTTTTTAATACCATTCCAAAATGGCTTAATTTTAACACAGTCAAAAACATGTGATTCCAATCTGCATTGTGTATTTGCTCACACCTCCCAACATATTCCCTTTGTGGAAGAATTAATTTTAGTAATTCTATCTGGAGTTAAGAATGCTCTGTGCAAGCATTCCCAATTGAAAACTTTCCAGTATTGTGTAAAGGATGTATGTTTTATGGATAATAAAATATTTGATTTAATTTCTTCAGTTAGCTGTAATGAGTGTCCTTTTGTTATATAATTCCAATATGAGGATTTGGGTGTTGTTTTATAATTTATTAATATTTTGTAAAATTTCAAAATACTATTTCCCATGTCATAATCATTATATATGATTTCATATATGTATTTCGTAAGTTTAGGTATTTCTTTAAATGAAGAATTACTAATTATTCTGTGTAAATCTTGTGAAAACATCAGAATGCTTTACATAGTTAGCCAATCTTATTGTGGAATTTTGTATGTTGTTTCTATTGTTTGCATATCCAGAACTTTTAGTTCTTTGATACATTGAAACCAACAAACAAATCCTTTCTGTTCCCAGGGATTAAGTATTTCTCTGTATATTTTATGTGGATAGCTCTTTGTAACTATGAATGGTGTTAAAAGATCAAACCAGATTTTTAAATCTATATTTTCATTAATAATTTTCCTAAATGAGTCAATGTAATAATTAAGTTAGTAATTCTTTCCAATTTGCAGAATAATTTGGACTTATCCAATCTGAGATTGTTTTAGATATTGATGCTTTTATATATGTTTCTATATCAGGAAAGTTTAATCCCTCCTGTTTCCATGGTCTGATATGATGTATTAAAGCTATTCTGTTTCTTTTGGGAAACCATAACAATTTTATTAGGCTTGAGTTTATTTCTTTGAGTATATTCTTTTCTGGGAACAGTTGTATTGCCAAAGCTATATATAGAATCTTGGGTAGTAAAACCATTTTTGTTAACTGTAGTCTATCTTCAAATGTTAATATTATTTTGTTCCACTGTTCCACAGAGATTTTAATTGTATTGATGATATTATTGTAGTTTTTTTGAGACTAATTCATTATTATCCTTGCATAGCTCAATTCCTAGATATTTTAACGTAGATTCTTGTTTCCCTATAATGTGATTCACCTTCATATGCAATTCTTTTTTTTTATTTAAAAATAAAAATTTTGATTTTGATTTATTGAAATGGAGTCCTGAAGTCCTGTAAAATGTGTCACTTAAAATATCTAATTCTTCTAATGTCTCTTTTATATTGGATAATGTTAATAATATGTCTTCAGCAAAGAGCATTACTTTAGAATTGTATTTTTCATAAACATCTAATGCTTTGATTTTTGTATTGTTATATATTGAATCTGCCAATATTTCAATAGCCAAAGCAAATAGAATCAGTGACATGGGACATCCTTGTTTAGTACCCTTTGTTATATGTATAGATTCATAGGTGAAAGGACCTAGCTTAACATACGCTAAATTATTTGTATATACATATATATATATATATATATATATATATATATATATATATATATATATATATTCTTTAGTAGATGAACAAAGGAAGGAGGAAATTCAAATAACACCAGAATTTTGAATAAATAGCCCCACTTGAGGGAATCAAAGGCTGTCTCTATATCTAAGCCAGTTATGGGTGTTTCTTTATTTTTTTTTTTATTAACATAATCTATAACAGAAATTATCCTTTCAATACTGTCATGTGTGTGTCTATGATATATAAATCCAGTCTGATCATTATTTATTGTTTTGGATAGTGGTATTTTCATTCTGTTAGTTAATATTGCCATAAATATCTTATAGTCATTATTTAATAATGACATAGGTCTATATGAGGTACAGAGGTTTGGGGATTTCTTTACCTTTAGGATTGGTGTGATTAAAGAATATCTCTAAGAGGGTCATATTAAAGCTTGTGACTGAATTTCTAATAGAGTTTTATGGAAGAGGGTTAGTATCTTTGAAGGAAAAAGTTTATATATTTCTATAATTATGCCATTTATACCTGGAGCTTTATTATTTTTACCCTTTTTTATTGTATCTGTAATTTCTTTGTAGAATGTGGCTGCTTGCAGATCTAGTTTTAATTTTTCTGGTATTTTTTTATATTAGAACATTTTTCATGTAGATTTAATTGATTGATATGTATATTTTCTTTTTGGAAATGTTCCATATAGTGACTTCTATAAGCATCAAGAATGTCACCTATATCCGTGACATTTTCCCCTTTCTTTTCATGGAAGATACTTTTAATGTTATTAGCTTTTGATTGTATTTTGATTCTTATGGATAACTTATGTGGATATTTGGGAGAAGTGGCCAAGGTATTAATTTTTAGTTTTTCTAAAGCTAAACTAGTTTTATGTGTTAGAATTCCATTGTATTTATTGTTTAATACTTCGACTTTCTTTTTCATCTCCAAATAATTTTGATTTTTTTTTTCAGCTTTTACTGACAAATGTTTGAATTGTAGAGCTAATAATTCAGAATCCCATTCTCTGATTTTCTTTTTATACCAAGTTAGGGTTTTACGATATATGTAAGCTTTTAATGAGTCCCATATCATTGTTTTATTTATCTCTGTGGTGTAATTAATATCTAACAAGAACTGTAATTCAGATAATAACCATGGTTTGAACTCTTTAATTTTAGTTATATATGCTGGAATTCTGGAGTTAAAGATTAATGGTTTGCACCCATTTTGACGTTTTAGTATCAATAACTTGTGGTCTGAAAAGGGGCAGGGAGTGATTGAGAAATTAATGATTTTAGAGTGTAAGTCATGGGCAGAAAATATTTTATCTATTCTAGTTTGGGTACCAAATCTGTGATCTTGATGGCAAAAACAACAAAGATTTATCTTCTTTAAATTTGAAGGTATCTATAAGATGAAATGATTCTACCCACTTGTTTAAAGCTTTTGATACAGCAGATGTTTACCAGTGGTCTTTTATTTGTAGTTTCAGAAATATCAAATATACAGTTAAAATATCCTCTTAATATTAAGTTGCCTTTATAATTATTGGAAATGAAATCCAAGTGTTTTTAACAGTTCCTGATCCAATGTCTGGGAACCAGTATAGATTGGCTAGGGACCATATTCTGTTATTATATTTTACTATTATTAATGCCATAAGGCCTTCTTTATCTTTATACTTATATATTATTTCTGGGTTAATCACATTTATTTTCCATAAAATTGTTACCCCTTTTGTCTTTGTCTTATAAGTGGATTGCACCAATATCATATATTCCTTAGGATTCTATTTGTAATTGTCATTTGTTTTGAAATTAGTTTCTTGAAGTAAGACAATTTGTGTTTTGTTCAGTTTTAAATATTTCAGTAGATTTGATCTTTTGCTAGGATTGTTTAAGCCACTGGTATTTAAAGATAACAAAGTTAAATCCATCTTAGGTTATTTAGACTATGTATTTTTTGTTTTATTTTGACTATTAAACATTTTCCTCTGATAACTATAAAGTATATGTTTGAGCTTTTAAATGAAATTATCAGTTTTATACTTTGAGTGTTTACCAATAAAGTAATGTTTTGGTCAGGCATACTAAAATGTTTTTGTGAAATAAATTTAAACTAATAAATGTTAACAAAACTAAGATCAGCACTAGCCATGGAATGAAAATCATTCCTAATCTGATGGATAGACCTAAGTCCATCAGATTATCACTCATACCTTGACAATCCAGAACATCTGAGCTCCATAAATTGAATTATCATATGGAGAATATTTGTAATAGGAATAAGTAATATTTATATCATTTTGAGCAGATATAGTAGTATTGTAGATTAGACAGAATTATAATACAATATAAACTTCTACTTATTGTATAAGCAATTAATATTTACATGAAAGATAGATGACAAGAAATTCAATCAAGTAAAGTAGGATGTATCATATGTAAAACCTCAGTAAAGGATTATAGCACACAGTTATTTAACATATAGCCTTATTGATGAAGTCTTTCAAAGCTTATTACTTAATATAAATAGATGGTAATAATATTTATACCTAATGTTTATAATACAATGTGTTTTACTAGATATATCAGAAGTTATATTTCATTGTTTTCCAGCACTTTGTTTGTTGCTAACTTACTTAAAGCATCACATTTGTTTTATGTAAACATTGATGAAAGTTAGTGCATTTTAATTATCAGTGCATCCCTCTTCCTCTCATTTCCTATATGTCATATCTTATTATAAAATGAGTAAAATTATAGGTTAAAAACAACAAATTCACTTATTGTGATTAATGATTACAAGTTCCCTTTCCATATTCATAAATTGCTATTTTATGGCATATACTAAAAGTTTTTAGATTTAAATGGCAACATTCTATTTTGTATAATCAGCAAAAGTTAAACTGAGTGATTATTGTCAATTTAATACTATTTGTTCAGAATGTGATTGTTACATTCTGTGACATTCCTAGTTCAGGCTTCTGTTGTTTCCCTTGAACAACTTTGTCAGTTTGATGTCCTGTATAAAACATTAGTTACCTTAGTAACAGCTTAAGTATTATGTATGGTCAAGATGTATTGCAAAACCACAATTTAAGTTAAAGCAATTATATGACTTATGCACATTTACTTATATGAGAAAATCATCATGCTTCCCCTTGATGTTCAATATAGTGTATGTCATTTATGACAAATTAAAACAGTAGTGTTATTATACACAAACCCATGTTATTAAACTGAGTGTCTATTGTCAAGTTAATACTATTTGTTCAGAATATGATTGTTACATTCTGTGACATTTCAAGTTCAGGCTTCTATTGTTTCTCTTGAACAACTTTGTCAGTTCGATGTCATGTATAAAACATTATTTACCCTGGTAACCACTTAAGTATTATATATAGTCAAGATGTGTTACAAAAATTACAATTCAGGTTAAAGCAATTACATGACTTGTTATGCATATTTACTTATATAAGAAAATCATCATGCTTCCCCTTGATGTTCAATGTAGTGTATGTCATTTATAACAAGTTAAGACAGTAGTGTTATTATACACAAGCCCATGTTATTAAATCCCATATTTAATATCTAAATTCAGCAGACTGCTATGTGACAATTATATATTTTATGTCTAGATTTACTAAAATTATCCATTACATAACTATTGTGTCTGTGTTTTTTTTTTTTTTTTTTGGCTGTTGCTTGGTTATTTGAGACACCACAAGCTGTAATGTTTATTCTTATTATTAGCTCCTTCCAAGCATGTTTATACAATCCATAGACTTTAAAATTATGAGACCCTTCTAGTTTCTTATTTGTTATAAGTATATTTCCATCCTTACATACACAATGCCCATCCACATTTGCCAGAATACCATTCACTAGTTCATGTGGTGTGTTTCCAGGCTGTTCTTAAAATATCCAAACCAATATTTGTCCTGTTCCATTTTACCAGCCCGTTCCATACAGTAGCCACTCTGCCAGTGAACCACTCAACACACTTTCCATTCCCACAGATATTTCCATAAAGGAAATCTGTTGACTCTCTAGCACTTCCCAGCAACCCCAAACACCCCTAGAATCAGATATCCCCATTTGCCCAACATGTCTGAGCAAGCTCACCTTGCAGACCACTGCAAAGGGTACTGCACAAGACCAACTGCTCTTAGTCTTTCACAGTAACTCAGACTTCCACTCTTATGTATGTCCTTAATGTGTTTGGACCAAAATACATTTTAAATATAAAATTGCACTTATTATTTATATATTTATTTTTTTTAATCAAGAATCAACTTAATGAGCTAAATGAAGTGTTCGGAGACCATCAATATGTGTACATGTAGTTTAAAATATCCCTTTTATTATATATATATATATATATATATATATATATATTTTTTTTTTTAAACCAAAAACGTCATTGCCGAGAATCATCTCAGAGGCTCTTCAGACCCATTAAGCATTATCATCACTCTGTCTCCATTACCATAGCAACCTGGGAGCATCTGTTTCTGTTAGTGTGTCTGTGTATTGCATACCAGAGGCTCACAATGCACCTCATTTCACTGCAATTTCAAGCCTAAATTCCCTCCCTTTCAGCGAGGCAGCAGCCAGGAAAAGAACAGACAGTAAACAGATAAAAAAAAAAAAAAAAACCTCCCAACAAGCCGCCACAACAAGAGACAACACACTCCTCCAGCCCTCCCACCTCTCACTCAGCAGACGTACAAACAATCCATTCTCTGCCAAAATATCCCAAATCACAGTTCTATCCACCCCCTTCCCCTGGATCCAGGCTAAAACACCAAATGTCTCTTCCTAATACACAAGCATCAGTAAACCTCAATCACAAGCCACAACCCAGAGCTTCCTGGAGATGAAAACAGCAACATATAACAGCTCCAGACATAGCTGCATCCACATACACCATGCCAGGCTTAATCAAACAAAACCCAGAGCTATGATACCTGCCATAATTGATATTAATTATGTTTAGACAAAATAATAATGACATTTGTACTAGATGCCAGACATGGCTGCATCCACGCACACCATATCAGGATTGATCAAACCGCACTCAAAGCTATGATACCTGGCATAATTGGTATTAATTATGTTTAAACAGAATAATAATGCCATTTGTACTAGTTGCCAGACACAGCTGCATCCACGCACATCATATCAGGATTGATCAAACAGCACTCAAGGCTATGATACCTGCCATAACTGATATTAACTATGTTTAGACAAAATAATAATGACATTTGTACTAGCTTCCAGACACAGCTGCATCCATGCACACCATATCAGGATTGATCAAACAGCATTCGTAGCTGTGATACCTGCCATAATTGATATTAGCTATATTTAGACAGAATAATGATTACATTTGTACTAAGAGCTTGCTACTATTATTTAACCAGGATATACATGATATTTCTAAATCATACTTTAACGGAAGAAGGCATTAGTCTCCATAACAGCATTTTTTTCTAAACACTCTACTGTTACTGCTAATATATATGATGCTTATTTGTTACATTTGAGTCTGAACTGTGATGAATGGTACCTTGTTGAATTAGTTAATGTATTACTTAAATTATTATAAGTAAAATCAATGAAAAATGAACAAGTTAACTATTCATTGAGTTCAAGTAGGGGAATAGAAACGTCTGTTTGTATTATATGTTGCTTTGTTTGGCTTATATGTATAATGTATATAATAACCCATTTTGAACTGTCTTTGTTTGTGAAGAATTTTTGGAATCTTTGAACATAGGTTCATAGGTTGGTACTAGGCTATTGGCCTTAGGGCCTATACAAGCCTAGCCATAACAATTCCCTGGATATTTCTTCACACAATATTTACTTCCCTGGACCCCTGTCTAGCAGGGTGACTGACGTGATCCTGGGGTGAATTTCCTATCTCCCATCCAATTGTCAAGGTTCTTTTTGAAGAGGGCCAAGGAGGTGCTCTGCTTGACATGTATGGACAGTCTATTTCAGAGTATGGGGAGTCTCTGGGTCAGGAACCTATCCCTCCAGAATGTTTTGTTCATTGTAATGACAAGGTTTAGATCCCTGGAGCATGTGGCTCTCAGGGATTGGGATTTCTTTAAGTGGAGCATGTCCAACAGCTCAGGGTTTGACATGGCCTTGTATGTTAAGCAGAGATCGCCTCTGAGTATAAGATATGCCACAGAGTATAGTTGGAGTTTTTTAGATGGTCAGCATAGGGCATCTGCTTTAGGCCTGTGATTCTTTTAGCGAGGTATTTCTGTGGCCTTTCCAGCTGTTCCAGATGTCTTGTGAGGTACATACCAAATGGGGCGTTGTACTCTATGATGGGTCTCAGTTGTTTAAGAATCCCTTCTTTTTTTTTAAATAAAAACAGATGACAAGTGATGTACCATATCATTTGATACTTTGTGAGATGTAGTTGTAAGAGTTATTTTTTGGGACAGCTATTTTGGAATCAGTTTTTTGTTTCTTCTTTCCAGCACCAGTCCAATGATTTGTTTCTTTTATTCTTTTAAGAGTAGGGGCCATCCATTCCATTTCATCTGGGATAGACACTATGTTGTTGTTTTTGATGAATATAGTAGCTTCTTCTAAGCCATTAAAGGTTCTCATCTCATTGGCAAAAAGTATTTTTATCTTGCTAGAAAGGCCAGCTGTGCTTTAATGTTGTTTTATTTCAACAGTTTTATTATTGGTCAGACGTTTTTCCTTTGTTCTAGTATTCTGGAAGAATAATCATTATCAAACCGTATCAGGCTTTGATTGTATTTTAAGGGTGATTTTCTCCAAGCAGATTTTAATATTGGTTCCTTGTCCAGAAATGAAAGAAATTTTATAACTATGGATCTAGGTGGGGTATTTGTTGAGTTGCTGTAATAGTTCCTTAAGAGTATCAATCTGTTTTTGAGAATTTAATTTGAGGTTTTCTCAGTCATTTTTAAAGCCATCCATCTTCAAAGATAGTTCCTGTAAGGCAGATGTCATCAGTTGCAGTTCTTTTTTTCAAAGCAGCATCTTCTTCTTCTTCTTTCGGCTGCTCCCATTAGGGGTCACCACAGCAGATCAACTGTTTCCATTTCTTCTTGTCCTCTGCATCTTGCTCTGTCACACCAACCACCTGCATGTCCTCTCTCACCACATCCATAAACCTTATCTTAGGCCTTCCTCTTTTCCTGTTACCTGGCAGCTTCATCCTTAGCATCTTTTTCCCAATATACTCTGCATCCCTCCTCAGCACATGTCCAAACCAACATAATCTTGCCTCTCTGGCTTTGTCTCCAAACCTTCCAACCTGGGCTGACTCTCTAATATTCTTATTCCTAATCCTCCTCGTCACACCCAGTGCAAATCTTAACATCTTCATCTCTGCCACGTCAAGCTCTGACTCCTGCCTTTTTGTCAATGCCACTGTCTCCAACCCATATAACATAGCTGGTCTCACTACCCTCATGCTGACCTTCCCTTTCACTCTTACTGGTACTCGTCTGTCACAAATCACTCCTGACACTCTTCTCCACCCACTCCATCCTGCCTGTACTCTCTTCTTCACCTCTCTTCCACACTCACCATTACTCTGAACTGTTGATCCCAAGTACTTAAACTCATTCACCTTCACCACCTCTACTCCCTGCATCCTCACCATTCCTCTATCCTCCCTCTCATTCACACACATATATTCTGTCTTAGTTCTGCTGACCTTCATTCCTCTTCTCTCTAGAGCATATCTCCACCTCTCCGGGGTCTCCTCCACCTGCTCCCTACTCTCACTACAGAGCACAATGTCATCTGCAAACATCATAGTCCACAGGGACTCCTGTCTGATCTCGTCTGTCAACCTGTCCATCACCATTGCAAATAAGAAAAGGCTCAGAGCTGATCCTTGATGTAATCCCACCTTCACCTTAAACGCATCCATCGCTCCCACTGCAGACCTCACCACTGTCACAATACCCTCGTACATATCCTGTACCACTCTTACATACTTCTCTGACACTCCCGACTTCCTCATACAATACACAACTCCTCTCTAGGCACCCTGTCATATGCTTTTTCTAAATCCACAAAGACACAATGGAACTCCTTCTGACCTTCTCTGTACTTCTCCATCAACACTCTCAGAGCAAACATCGCATCTGTAGTGCTCTTTCCTGGCATGAAACCATACTGTTGATCACTAATCATCACCCCCTTCTTAACCTAGCTTCCATTACTCTTTCCCATAACTTCATGCTGTGACTGATCAGTTTAATCCTTCTGTAGTTACTACAGCTCTGCACATCACCCTTATTCTTAAAAAGCGGTACCAAAACACTTTTTCTCCATCCCTCAGGCATCCTCTCACTTTCCAAGATTTCATTAAACAATCTAGTTAAAAACTCCACTGCCATTTCACCTAAACATCTCCATGCTTCCATAGGTATGTCAACTGGACCAACAGCCTTTCCGTTCTTCATCCTCTTCATAGCTATCCTTACTTCCTCCTTGCTAATCCACTGCATTTCATGATTCACTATCCGCACATCATCCAACCTTCTCTCCCTCTCATTCTCTTCTTTCATCAACCCCTCAGAGTACTTTTTCCATCTGCTCAACACACTGTCCTCACTTGTGAGTACGTTTCCCTCATTATCCTTTATCACCCTTACCTGCTGCACATCTTTACTAGCTCAGTCCCTCTGTCTAGCCAATCGGTACAGGTCCTTTTCTCCCTCCTTAGTGTCCAACCTTTTATACAACTCTTCATACACCTTATCCTTAGTCTTCGCCACCTCTCTCTTTGCCATGCACCTCATCTCCTTATAATCTTGTCTACTTTCTTCATCTCTTTGACAATCCCACTTCTTCTTCGCCAACCTATTTCTCTGTATACTCTCCTGTACTTCTTCATTCCACCACCAGGTCTCCTTGTCCTCCTTCCTCTTTCCAGATGTCACACCAAGCACCTTTCTAGCCATCTCTCTTACTAGCTCTGCTGTAGTTACCCAGCTATTTGGTAACTCTTCACTGCCACCCAGTGCCTGTCTTAACTCTTCCCTGAACATCACATCACAATTACCCTTTTTCAATTTCCACCATTTGATCCTTGGTGCTGCCATCACACTCATCCTCCTCTTCTTGATCACCAAGGTCATCCTACAAACCACCATCCTATGCTGCCTAACTACACGCTCCCCTACCACCACTTTACAGTCTCCAATCTCCTTCAGATTGGCCCTTCTACATAAGACATAATCCACCTGTGTGCATCTCCTCCACTCTTGTATGTCACCCTGTGCTCCTCCCTCTTGTCAAAATATGTATTCATCACAGCCATGTCCATCCTTTTCGCAAAATCCACTACCATCTGACCTTCTGCATTCCTTTGCTTAACACCATACTTACCCATCACTTCCTCATCTCCTCTGTTCCCTTCACCAACATGCCCATTGAATCTGCTCCAATCACCAGTCTCTCAACCTTGGGTACAGTCATCACCACTTCATCCAACTCACTCCAAAATTTTTCTTTCTCATCCCTCGCCCACCCAACTTGTGGAGCATATGCACTAACAACATTCATCATTACATCATCAATTTCCAGCTTCATAAACATCACTCTATCCGACCCTCTTTTCACCTCCAAAACACTCTTAGCATACTGTTTCTACAGGATAATGCCTATGCCATTTCTCCTCCCATCCACACCATGATAAAACAATTTGAAACCTCCTCTGATACACCTAGCCTTGCTCCCCTTCTAAAAAAAAAAAAATAAAAAGACCAATGGTTAGACCACAGCTGAAGATAAAAATGGAATAATCCACGTCAGGAAATAAATCACTTGCAGCTTCACAGTAGTGCCCTTTATAAAACCAAACGTTGTAACTGAGATGCAGTAGTCAAGGTAGGAAACAGTTCACTTGCAGTTTCACACCACTTTATTAAACAAGAGTAATCACTTTGCCAATCTAAGTCAGCTGATCGCTTCTTCAGACTCATAAAAACAGTTAAAACATTGGTATATAAAATATGGTTCAACCAATGAAAACACATATAGAACTATGACATAGACTAATTAAAATTCCATACATCACATTTGCCTTATATTCTGCAAAAGATGAAATAAAATATACATATAACAGACACATTTTATGTAATAATCCATATTACTTAATGTTTTAGTGGTCTGGATTTTAAAAAAAGGTTTCAAGGAAACAGCATTGTTCAATCCAGGAGACCTATCAGCCTGAAGTAATAAAATCCATCTTTGTCTGCTTCCTCTACCTTATTCCTTATATCACCTCCCCTCTTACTTTTATTTATTATTTCTAAAACCATGAAATTAAAAATATGTTTCCTATCTTCTTCTTCCGCATGTTTTGCTAAAGTACTTGTGTCTTTTTTATTTCTTATATCTCTAAGGTGTTCAAGGATACGTTCCTTTAGACACCTATTGGTTTTGCCTATATAAAAGGCATGACAGACAGTGCAGAAGCTGTAATAAACCAAATTCTGTGTTCTGCAGTCAGCATAAAAATCTATATCGATTATAAATCCTAGTGTAGGATGTTTATATGTTGATTTATTATATAAATAGTCACATGCTGTACAATTTCTGCAAGGAAAAGTCCCCTGCCTATCAGATAGGATCATTTTTTCATTGTTTCTAGATTTATAACAGAGTTGCCTTTTTAAGGACCTCTTATTTCTAAAAGAAAAGCTGGGTCTATCTTCTAACAATTCTCTCAAGTCAGGATCCGACAATAAAACATTCCAATTCTTCTCAAAAATATTACAGAACCTTCTGATGTCACTTGAATAGGTGATAGGGAATCTAACTTTAAAGTCATGACCTTCCTTGCTTTTAACATCTTCTATAGTATTTGAGAAGAGTGGTTTACATCCCCCATCCCTATTTTCAATGGTATATCTAGAGCTTTCATTTATGTCTTTCTTACTATAACCTCTGTTTAAGAAGTCTTTCTCTAATATATTCATTGTCTTCACAAAGCCTTCATCTGTGTTATGTAAGCGGCTTATTCTCATATATTGTCCTTTCACTACATTTTTGTGTACAAATGTTGGATGCATACTAGTCTTATGTAAGATACTATTTCTCCATGTAGATTTTCTATGCATCCCTGTTGTAAGTTCATCTAATGCTGTCTTCTTAACCAAAACATCTAGGAACTCAATAGAGTCCCTGGAATGTTGACTAGTGAATCTTAAAAATTCAGTGGTGCTATGTAAGTACTCCACCATCTCTTGCAACTCTTCACTAGTACCATCTCATAACAGGAAGAAATCATCTACAAAACGTATATACCATACAATTTTGCCAGCAAATTTATTGCTAGCACTTAATACATGATCTTTTTCCCATGCAGCCAATGCTAAGTTGGCGTAGCTGTTAGCACAAGCCGTGCCCATTGCTACACCAACTATCTGTAGATAAAACTTGTCATTGAATATAAACACATTATTTTCTAGGACAATATCAAGCAACCCACATATCAAATTAATCTTAGTGCTTTGAAAAACTTGTTTCAAGGTCAGAATATCACGTATTTTCTCAATACCCCATTTATTCGGTATCACTGTGAACAGTGAAGTGACATCCATTGTCACAAACATATAATTTCTATTAATATTCCTGGTCTTATTATATAACAGTCGCAGAAATGCCTTTGTATCCCTTAGTATAGTCTCACATGATTTTAGGACTATTTGTAAATTTTGTTCAATATAAATTGAGATGGCTTCTGTGGCCCATCCTTTACTGGATACAATAGGTCTCATAGGGGGCTGTGTGATGTCTTTGTGAATTTTAGGTAGACCATAAATAATGGGTATAGTTGGATGTTCTATCTGAAAGTAGTCAAACAATTCCTCTGACACATAATTAGTAATCAATAAGTCAAAAATATATACAGATATCCTGTCAATTATACCTTGTACTTGTCTCTCATTTAGTTCAACATAAGTATCTGTATCATTCAAAAGTTCCATCATTTTCTTGTAATAACAACTTATCCATTACTACTACACTGCCCCTTGTCAGCGGGCCTAATTTCAATGCTGTGAGAATCCTTTAGTTCTGACAGTGCTTCAGTTTCTGATTTACTCAAGTTATAAAATCTAGGTGGAAGATTTTTAGCATGCATCTCTCTAATTTCATGCTCACACACATTAGTGAAAGTTTCAACTGTGGGATGTATCTTGGGTACAAAGGCACTAGGTTGTTTAAACATATTATCAAATACATTTCTTTTAAACATGGTTTTAAGTGTTAGGTTACAAGAAAATAACTTCAGCTCTTTTAATAAATCAGTTAATACTGTTTTCTGTGCTGGAATAAAGTTCAGGCCTCTATTTAACAACAAGGCTTGTGCATCAGTTAAAGAAAAGCTAGATACATTAATTACCAAGTTTTTTGTTGGTTCTTGCTCCTGGTGTTCATATATGCAGGAGTCACTCGTTCTCTCTGCTGTAATTGCGTTCTCCCTCTTTGATTCCTGCTGCTCGACCTGTCCCTTATTGGCAGCGCCTTCTTTAACACAAATGGAAGGATTGAGGTTTGTGTAGCTTCCTTTTGCTCCAAAAAAGCTACTGAATCAGAATTAACACTGGAATCCATCCTTCTGTTAGTGCAAGCCATTTGGAAAGTTTCTTTTGCCATTCCACCATTTTCAAATGTGGGAGGTTCTATACATACTCTCTCTGTGCTGACATCACTGTTCTCACAGGGATTCTGATTTAAAGGGGCAGTACTATGCATATTTGAATTTTCAGAAATCTGTACTGTAGTCATTTTTTCTACATTTTCTGTACTCACAGCTGTTCTTCTTGGCCACGAAAAGACCTCTTTACATTGCCATTTTTGAAGTAATTCAGGGTAGGTCTCACCATAAGTAGGCATATTTAATACTCTGAGACCTCTCGGCACTATTTTATATTTTAATGATGCTTCTAGATGAAACCTTTGCCACTATAGCCTTTTAAAGCTATATAACTTATTCTCCAGATCTCTATACAGTTCAGTGAACTTCTTATGCGTATCATAGTCCACTTGTTCTCTTTCATTCACTGGATCAAATGGCAGAATTTAAATTTACAGCTTAGCTATGATTATATGCATTTGCTTATAGAATTTTTTAAACCACAAGAAAAAGAGCTAGCCAATGAGATAAAGAGGCTACAAGAACAACTGACTAATAATTTTCCTATAGAGGTACTAGGCAGTAAATTAGATGAACTTGCTGACAGTATACAGGGCTATGATAAGAGGTTGCAGAATACTAAAACTAAAAAATTGCAAAGGGACCTCAATGACTTTCAATGTAAAGGGGTCTTTTCGTGGCCAAGAAGAACAGCTGTGAGTACAGAAAATGTAGAAAAAATGACTACAGTACAGATTTCTGAAAATTCAAATATGCATAGTACTGCCCCTTTAAATCAGAATCCCTGAGAGAACAGTGATGTCAGCACAGAGAGAGTATGTATAGAACCTCCCACATTTGAAAATGGTGGAATGGCAAAAGAAACTTTCCAAATGGCTTGCACTAACAGAAGGATGGATTCCAGTGTTAATTCTGATTCAGTAGCTTTTTTGGAGCAAATGGAAGCTACACAAACCTCAATCATTCCATTTGTGTTAAAGAAGGCGTTGCCAATAAGGGACAGGTCGAGCAGCAGGAATCGAAGAGGGAGAACGCGATTACAGCAGAGAGAACGAGTGACTCCTGCATATATGAACACCAGGAGCAAGAACCAACAAAAAACTTGGTAATTAATATATCTAGCTTTTCTTTAACTGATGCACAAGCCTCGTTGTTAAATGGAGGCCTGAACTTTATTCCAGCACAGAAAACAGTATTAACTGATTTATTAAAAGAGCTGAAGTTATTTTCTCGTAACCTAACACTTAAAACCATGTTTAAAAGAAATGTATTTGATAATATGTTTAAACAACCTAGTGCCTTTGTACCCAAGATACATCCCACAGTTGAAACTTTCACTAATGTGTGTGAGCATGAAATTAGAGAGATGCATGCTAAAAATCTTCCACCTAGATTTTATAACTTGAGTAAATCAGAAACTGAAGCACTGTCAGAACTAAAGGATTCTCACAGCATTGAAATTAGGCCCGCTGACAAGGGGGGCAGTGTAGTAGTAATGGATAAGGTTTTTTATTACAAGAAAATGATGGAATTTTTGAATGATACAGATACTTATGTTGAACTAAATGAGAGACAAGTACAAGGTATAACTGACAGGATATCTGTATATATTTTTGACTTACTGATTACTAATTATGTGTCAGAGGAATTGTTTGACTACTTTCAGATAGAACATCCAACTATAACCATTATTTATGGTCTACCTAAAATTCACAAAGACATCACACAGCCCCCTATGAGACCTATTGTATCCAGTAAAGGATGGGCCACAGAAGCCATCTCAATTTATATTGAACAAAATTTACAAATAGTCCTAAAATCATGTGAGACTATACTAAGGGATACAAAGGCATTTCTGCGACTGTTATATAATAAGACCAGGAATATTAATAGAAATTATATGTTTGTGACAATGGATGTCACTTCACTGTTCACAGTGATACCGAATAAATGGGGTATTGAGAAAATACGTGATATTCTGACCTTGAAACAAGTTTTTCAAAGCACTAAGATTAATTTGATATGTGAGTTGCTTGATATTGTCCTAGAAAATAATGTGTTTATATTCAATGACAAGTTTTATCTACAGAAAGTTGGTGTAACAATGGGCACGGCTTGTGCTAACAGCTATGCCAACTTAGCATTGGCTGCATGGGAAAAAGATCATGTATTAAGTGCTAGCAATAAATATGCTGACAAAATTATATGGTATATACATTTTGTAGATGATGTCTTCCTGTTATGGGATGGTACTAGTGAAGAGTTGCAAGAGATGGTGGAGTACTTACATAGCACCACTGAATTTTTAAGATTCACTAGTCAACATTCCAGGGACTCTATTGAGTTCCTAGATGTTTTGGTTAAGAAGACAGCATTAGATGAACTTACAACAGGGATGCATAGAAAATCTACATGGAGAAATAGTATCTTACATAAGACTAGTATGCATCCAACATTTGTACACAAAAATGTAGTGAAAGGACAATATATGAGAATAAGCCGCTTACATAACACAGATGAAGGCTTTGTAAAGACAATGAATATATTAGAGAAAGACTTCTTAAACAGAGGTTATAGTAAGAAAGACATAAATGAAAGCTCTGAATATACCATTGAAAATAGGGATGGGAGATGTAAACCGCTCTTCTCAAATACTATAGAAGATGTTAAAAGCAAGGAAGGTCATGACTTTAAAGTTAGATTCCCTATCATCTATTCAAGTGACATCAGAAGGTTCTGTAATATTTTTGAGAAGAATTGGAATGTTTTATTGTCGGATCCTGACTTGAGAGAATTGTTAGAAGATAGACCCAGCTTTTCTTTTAGAAATAAGAGGTCCTTAAAAAGGTAACTCTGTTATAAATCCAGAAACAATGAAATAATTATCCTATCTGATTGGCAGGGGACTTTTCCTTGCAGAAATTGTACAGCATGTGACTATTTATATAATAAATCAACATATAAACATCCTACACTAGGATTTATAATTGATATAGATTTTTATGCTGACTGCAGAACACAAAATGTGGTTTATTACAGCTAATGCACTGTCTTTCATGCCTTTTATATAGGCAAAACCAATAGGTGTCTAAAGGAACGTATCCTTGAACACCTTAGAGATATAAGAAATAAAAAAGACACAAGTGCTTTAGCAAATCATGTGGAAGAAGAAGCTAGGAAACATATTTTTAATTTCATGGTTTTAGAAATAATAAATAAAAGTAAGAGGGGAGGTGATATAAGGAATAAGGTAGAGGAAGCAGAACAAAGATGGATTTTATTACTTCAGGCTGATAGGTCTCCTGGATTGAACAATGCTGTTTCCTTGAAACCTTTTTTAAAATCCAGACCACTAAAACATTAAGTAATATGGATTATTACATAAAATGTGTCTGTTATATGTATATTTTATTTCATCTTTTGCTGAATATAAAGCAAATTAATGTACTGATGTATGGAATTTTAATTAGTCTATGTCATAGTTCTATATGTGTTTTCATTGGTTGAACCATATTTTAAATACCAATGTTTTAACTGTTTTTATGAGTCTGAAGAAGCGATCAGCTGACTTAGATCACGAAAGCGCTTACTCTTGTTTAATAAAGTGGTGTGAAACTGCAAGTGAACCGTTTCCTACCTTGACTACTACATCTCAGTTACAACTTTTGGTTTTATAAAGGGCACTACTGTGAAGCTGCAAGTGATTTATTTCCTGACGTGGATTATTCCATTTTTATCTTCAGCTGTGATCTAACCATTGGTCTTTTCATTTTTTTTTCGCTTGAGGTGTATACCAGGCGTTTATCCAGATTTTGTTTTCTTTCATGTGTTTCTTGCTCCCCTTCTATCTGGTCTCTTGCACACACAATATACCAACCGTTCTTCGGTCCATCATATCAGCTAGCTCTCTCCCTATACCAGTCATACTGCCAATATTCAAAGTTCTGACCCTCACTATCAGAGTCCTAGCCTTTACCTGCCTTCGGGCATGCCTTCTGCCTCTTCTCCTCCTTCAGCCAACAGTAGCCCAATTTCCACCAGCACCCTGTTGGCCAACAGTACTGGTGGCGGTCGTTGTTAACCCGGGCCTCGACTGATCAGGTATGAATTTCTGTACTGTTTTCTGCATGTATGATTTGGCAAAATTTTATGCCAGATGCCCTTCCTGACGCAACCCTCCCCATTTATCAGGGCTTGGGAACGGCACAAAGAAATGCACTGGCTTGTGCATGCCCAGTGGCTGGGTTCTTTTTTCAAAGCAGCATCTGGATGAGAATTCCCTGAGTTGTTCATATTCAGTAACTCAGTATATCTCCACCAAAATTGATATTTATGTAATTTAGTAGTTTATCTCTAGATTTCTGACATTTTAAGCTTGAAAATAATAAAATGTTCCTATATTATTATACTAGTTTATGGAGCTCTCAAAATTCACTGCTCTCAGTTGGCCATCAAGGCTTCACCCCTACTCTTTTTGAAAGCATATGTGGATATAAAAGATCTCACCGCACCTACAGACAGATGGGGCTTCAGTTTAACATCTCATCCAAAGGACACTCAGAAGTGTAACACCATTCTTAAAGTGCACTGCAGTATCAGCAATCCATCTACATTGTGTGGGAGTAAAACAGCCTTATGTACCAAAGGCAAGTATGCTACCTGTTGTGCTACTGACACTGCTTTCAAATTCTATAGCACAAACACTGACAGACATTTGCTAAACAAAAACAGTTGCATGTTGGAAACAGACTTAGCACAAGCAACAGTAAACCTCTCTACCCATGAAGCTAGCATTCCTTGAAAATGCTGTGAAGCTCATATTCCTTAAAAAATATACTGACACTCACATCCCTTTAAAATGCACTGAAATTCACATTCATTAAAAGCGCAACTACCACTGTAGTTTTGAAGATTTTTTCCATTAAGCAGTGAGAAAAATGTATAAGCCAATAAAAGACAAATTTACCCATTTCAGAACATTCAAATCTCAATACAAGAGCTCTGAGTTTAAAACTGCTGTTTGACTGTATTTTTTTCTTGGAATCTTAAAAGTTCTTGGCTAGGGTCGGTTAGCAAACATTCCTTTTGCATTCGTTGAATAAGAAGTATAACTAATTAGCGGGTGGAGCTGAGAAACAGTGCTCTTATTTAAGGTATTCACCTACATTCCTCTTCAACTTTAAGAGCACTGAGGTTAAAACTGCTGTTTTACTGCATTTATTTTTGGATTTTTAACACCCACCCACCCAATTTTTGTTGTGCTTTTAAACTCATTGCCTTTTAGCTGCCTGACAATAATGTAAATTAGAGTTTGTGAGCTGCTGCCAGTGCTATTTCTACTGGACAGCAATAGCTTAAACTGCTAAGGCACTCCCATTAGACTCTTAAATCTTGAGTTAGCCTCTGTTTCATATTTAGCTAGCTCCATTTTAAATAGTGTAGACTGCAATATTCAGAGTGGGGCTTGAATTTTGTATTGTTCTTTTCTGCATTTTCCTTGTTTTAACCAAAAGTCAATTGTTTGCATTTTAACTAGATCTAGGACACAGGGACTCACAATAGTGGGAGAGTCATAAGATGCTGCAGGATCTGAGCTTCATTTATTTCATTTCTATTGTGTCTTACTGTTTGTATTTTAGTTGGTCTGGGGGCCTTAGCCTTGTAGTATAACTCACAATAGTGAGAGAATTGTGAATTGCTGCAGGATCTGAGCCTCAATTATTACATTTCTACTGCATTTTTCTGCTTGCAATTTACTTGGTCTGGGACCTTAGTCTTGTAGTATAACTCACAATAGTGAGAGAATTGTGAATGTTTGCAGGATCTGAGCCTCATTTATTACATTTCTTCTGCATTTTTCTGTTTGCAATTTACTTGGTTTGGGACCTTAGTCTAGTCTTGTAATATCACTCACAAAACTGAAAGTATTGTGAATTGCTGCATGATATAACCTTGTTTTATTACATTTCCACTGCATTTTTTTCTGATTGCATTTTACTTAGTCTGGGAATGTTAGTCAAGTAGTATCATTCACAATAGTGACAGAATTTTGAATTGCTGCAGGATCCGAACCTTATATACAGACTTATACTGCATTTCTGTTTACTGATTGGAGTTCTCTCTAACTCATCTCTCATAACCTCTGCTAAGCTGTGCAGTGGTGGCTTGCACTACCATACATAAAAGCAGGCACCTAGCATTATAATTGTCCATATAAAACATACTCTATTATTTTCTCAAGTATCTAGCGGACTGTGAAGCAACTAATTTGCTCACTGAGAAACATTACCCCAAGAGAGTTATTTTAGATCAGTCATAGAACTCTCCTGGCTGCCCAGTAATTCTAAACCCTGATTGCACAACCTGTCATAGATCACAAAAAAGAGGATCCAAGCCCATGGTTGTGCACTTTCTTACTGTCTCTGTAGCCAGCAGGGTGGATATGGGCATCTTGAGACAATGTAGCAATTCTCATGTTTACTAGCAACCACCTTAGTCTTAAGCAGAGTGACAGAGTATGCAATAGATGTAATTTCACTATGTCTTTAGAGGCAAAGCTCTCACATACAGACACTGATATCTCCAAACAGGTTACCAGTAGCACACACTACACTACATGGATCAGGCATATAAACTCACATATGCTGAGACTCTTAAATGCAAACTACTCAAACCTCAAAGGCCTCCCATATGCTGCCCTCAGCAACCTCCCAAACGCTCTACAAAGACTACATTCCCCAGGACACATGCAACTATTTTTCACAATGTCTTAACCTCTCCCTTAAGGCAAACTGCCACAAAATCCAATATATATTGGTCATTGGAAACTGTATTGTGAGGCACACTGATGCCCCCATCACCAATCTGAGAAAGGAGACAGTTACTGTCAGTTACCTATCAGGGGCAAGGATCTGTTAGATCACATAT
Organism: Protopterus annectens; assembly: GCF_019279795.1. Taxonomy (NCBI): domain Eukaryota; kingdom Metazoa; phylum Chordata; order Ceratodontiformes; family Protopteridae; genus Protopterus; species Protopterus annectens. The sequence goes on along the minus strand of NC_056737.1, from coordinate 1,707,220,352 downwards.
GCTCTCAGGATATAAAACCACAAGTACCATTATGACTCTATAATAGTCCATGTGGATTTTAATGACCTGAGACATACCTCCCTGGACTATATGAAGAGAGACATGATAGAGCTTTCAGATTATGTGTACCAGGCATGTCTGATACTAGCATTGAGCAGCATTCCACCTTTTCCAAGGATGATACCAGAATATAAACAGAAGATGTTGGAGCAACTCACGGAAAAGAGGAAATATACCACAAAAGACCAGGAACCGAAACCTCCCACACAATTTATTTTATTTGAACAGCAGATGGATCTTGTAGCAGCAAAATAATCCTCTCTTAGCGCCTCGGCTAAAACAGCCTTTACAGAGTAAATACATCTAAAAATGGATTACTTTTATATAAAAAAATAACAATTACTTGATTAACAAAACACTAATTCAATAATGCATTCAATTAAATTGTAAGAATTTTTATAATTTAAAGACACATGCATTCAAATAAAACTTTTCCAGTTACACTCCTTATTCATTCCTTTTGGTTGAAGTGTATTATAGTTCAGTATAAAAATTGATTCCTTTTTTCTCAACAAATATTTTACTGTGACCTCACTTAAAAATTCTGACTTAATTTGTTCCAACACTGACACTTTGTATCCTATTAAAATGATCACCTAATGGACTAATAATCTTATTGTTCTTAATGCCCCTAACATGTTCCTTTATTCTCTCCCCTAAACTTCTCTTACTTTCTCCTATATAAAAATTTCCGCAGGGACGCTTAATGGCATAAATAATACCTACGCTTTTGCAGGTAAAACAACCCTGTGTTTGAAACTTCTTACCATTTATTCTATCAAACGTTGCCACTACATGCTGACATATTGTGCAATTTCCACATGGGGTAGTACCCCTGTGAATCAATTATTTTTCTATATTTTCCACAGGTCTTCTATAAGTACCATGGACCAAGAAATCTTTCAAACTGTGTCCCCTTTGATAGGAGAATCTTAACCTTATCTCTTTAAGGGAAACAACTTCCCTCTTTATTATATTCCAGTAGTCTCTTAATAATTTCTCCAGCTTAGTCGAAAATAATGTATACTTAGAAACATAGAATAAACTTTTATCAGGGGCATAATCCTTCTGAACTCTTTCATTTATATCACCTTTTCTTTTGCCCCTATTCTTATTTTTGTCTCTAAATATTCTGTTATAACTATCCATAACTAAGCTCTCTTCATATCCCCTATTTAGGAACATAGTTATTGCTTTTTTGGCTTCTCTTTCAGACTCTTGTCTGTCACTACATAATCTATTTATTTATCTATTTATCAAGATTTGCCCATAGGGAATGGATACCAATGTATGTTCAGGATGACAGCTTGATGCATGTAGTACATAGTTAAGCTGTTCAAACTTCCTATATATTTTAGTTTTAATTTTACCATTCCCCAGGCCTTCCAGGGTAATGTCCAAATAATTCACAATTTCTCCTTCCTGTAAATCATCATATTTAATTTGATATTTGCTTTCATTCAAAAATTTGATAAATGACTGTACCTCATTTCGTCCCCCCTTAACAAATGAATATGAGGTCATCTATGAACCTAAAATATTTCTTAACATAATTTCTATAGAAGGAACTTCTATATATATGAGTAAACGCAACCAGACCCATAAAGAGATTTGCATACATGGGGGGGGGGGAGAAAGCCACCCCCATGGCTGTCCCCTGCATCTGTTTATATAGATTTCCATCAAATTCAAAAATATTATTTGTCAAACAAAAATAAACTAATTCCTTTATGTATTGAGTTCTGGGACTATCTCCCAAAAAATAATCTAATGCTTCCATACCAAATATATGTTGTATACTTGTATAAAGGCTTGTAACATCAAACACCAAAAAAATCATCTCTTTCTCCCATTTAATTTCCCCCAATTTCTTTAAGAAATCAAAGGAGACCTTAATATAGGACCGTAGCTTAATTACTTCCTTCAATAAAAAATGGTCTTGAAAACATCCTAGATTGTGGGTAAAATAACCACTAGCTGATACTATGGGGCATCCCGGTGGACTTTGCAAGTTCTTGTGTATTTTTGGAACACAAATAAACTTAGCAATAGTGCTATCTTTGCTGGAAATTTTATAAGCAATATCTGATGTTGTCAAATAGTTTAAATGTACTCCTTTGTGTATTAAACTTATATAATCTCTTTTAGACTATTTATAAACCTCCAAACTCACTGTGTGGTAAACTTGTTCATTATTCAGATGTTTCATGCACATATTATAATAGTCACTAGATTTCATCACTACTAATCCCCCCCCCCCCTGTCTGAGGGTTTGAACACTATTTGATCATTTTTACTCTGTTGCTTTAATTTAATCCATTAATTCTTAGACAAATTATATGTTTTGATTTCCTCACTGAATTCACACATTTCCTTCTCCAACACAAAATTAAATGCATGATAAAACCGCTGAATACTTTCATTTTTAAACAGTGGCATCAATGTACTTTTAGATGTTATATTGGTAGTATCCAGTTTACTGTAAGCATTAATTCCTACATCTCAATCACATGAAAAATAACTGTCTTCACTTGAAGACACAGTTTCATTAACATATGATTTATACTCAACATTGCTTACAGCATAAAAATATTCCCTCATATGCATCTTATGCACCAGTCTGAACAAATCCCCTTTTAACTCATAAAGCCAGGGCAAAACCGAGGGGATAAATTTTAAACCCCTTTGTAATATTGACATCTCCACATCATCAAAAGAATAACCCAACAAATTGGCAACATAAGTCTCATGTATAGGTACAGTTCGAAATACCTTATCAATATGTCCACTTGCTGTGTTTAGTATAGGGACCTTAGCCCTGGTGCCTATTAACATCCTGTCTATACCAAGAACGTTTCTTGGTATCATTCCTCGGCCCTGTGGAATCCCGAAATGTTTTGCAAAAATTCTCCTTGTTGTTTGATCACGGCAGCCCTGGAAACTGCTCTTCCTCTAAATCTCCATCATCCATGGAAGACGCCGCACTTTCCCCTGGAAAAAAGTTATTGGTATGCTGAGGCCACACTCCCTGCTCTTTTTGCACCCTCACCCAATGGCATTTAGGCTGTTTATTGGATGTTAACAGAAACTCCTTCTTCCGATCTTAGTCATGTAACTCCCTTTGTAATTTACTTTTCTTTCTGTTAATTAGATCCTTCTCATAGGAGGACAACCGTTCATTCATGTTGCATAAGAACGATTCCAAGGCAGAATTAGATGTCTCTTTTATCACATTTGCACATAATTTCTTAGTTTCCTCCTTGAGTTTATTTCTTTTAAGTGTATATCTCTCAATTAATGTTGTAACCCACTCACTGTTGCACCATTATGGCTTTGTAATAGTCCAGGTGGATTTTAATGACCTGAGATGTACCTCCCTGGACTATATGAAGAGAGACATGATAGAGCTTTCAGAGTATGTGTACCAGGCATGTCTGATACTAGCATTAAGCAGCATTCTACCTTTTCCAAGGATGATACCACAATATACACAGACGATGATTTACTTTAACAATTAGCTTAGTTACTGGTGTCATTCTAAGGGTATCCAATATTTGTCAGCTTGGAAGGACATGATCAACAGACCATGCTGCTCTGCCAGTCCCCAGTAGGCTTTTGAATGCTGGTTAAAACATTATCCAGTCCTATAGTGCCTTTTTTTAGGCAATGCCAATCTGATAAATCTTCCAATATTAGTAAATTCTATGCAAGATAAAGTAAAGGTGTTACTGCTCAATGCTAAAAGTCTCAACAAGAAGCTCCACTCCCTGGAAGCACTCCTCACCCTGCAGAGTGTTGATATCTGTTCAGTTACTGTGACATGGTTTAAAGCCATGGAAGGCACTACAGTAGTACAAAGCTATAGTGCCTTCCACAATTTAGATCAGCTACTGCACAAGAAGGGACAATTGATGGAGGTGTATCAATCCACATAAAAAGTAAGCACACCTCTCAAGATTTGTCAGACAATATGACATGCTTGAGCTACTCCATGTCCAACTAACCTTAGGCAAATCTCAATACCATATTCATGCTAGCTATAGGCCCCCATCTATAACCTGGGATTACTATACCACATACATGAATGTACTGGACTCCTCACAATTCAGCCCAACACTATAAACTGGGATACATACACAAATACTAACATGCAGTCTCAGATTTCTGGATTTTGTCAATGCAAACACCCTGGAACAGCTAGTCTGCACACCTACTATAGGTACAAATATCCTTGATCTTGTACTCACAAATGTAAGGGAATGTTGCATCCCACCACCCCTGTGTACTGTCCTAACTGGCCAGATCAGATAACAAAGCAGTAACCCTTGAAATAAATTCCCAGCAAATCCCAGAACCTTTAAGAACTTTTCCAAGGCTAACTAACTCTTATTATGAAGGCATAGCTAAATTCCAAGCCCTACAAATTCAGAGAACACTGTGGCCTATGTAGACATGTTTACTGAAACCCTGTTCAGTTATGTAAATTACTGCATAGAAACAGCAGTTCTGAGTCAAAATAAACCTAGGAAAAACTCCAAAAACAAACCACCTCGGTGGGCCGCCACTATAAATAGGCTGAACAACAAAAGAAAGAAAGAAAATCCCATCCAAAAACAGGAAAGGCTATGCCCAAAAGACAAAAAAATTTCCACATCAGACTCAACAAGCAACTCAGGAATAGTCAAGTCCACCAATGCCAATTTCAAGGCAAAAATAGCTTCCCAGACTAAGGATGATCATAAGACATGTTTCAGTCATGTTTGCAACCTGAAAGGGAACACCCGACAGTCTGTTGAACTAATAATAAATGGAGCTTCCTATACCAAACGTGGGATATAGCAAATTTGCTGGCCAATAGATTTAGCTCCAATTTCACCCCCCCCCCCATCAACCACAGTTCTTCCCCCAGGAAATTCCCTCTACAATTTCTCCCCAACTATCACTAAAGAACAGGTCCTCACTGCACTCTCCAGAGTTAAAAACACTGCATCAATGGTCCTGATACTATACTCCAAGATGCCTCCTAAATAGCTTGAAACATGACCTGTCAGGCCCACTAGAATCTGTATTCACCTACAATCTCCAGACAGGCTTCATTCCAAGCAATGCAAGACTGCAACTGTCATCCCTCTACAAAGAGGTGGACCATCAATTGACCCAGGGAACTACAGACCTATAAGTTTGACTAGTCTTATAGACAAGACCATGGGAAGAATTATAGTGGACCTGATAAACAAAGACATATGAAATCTTCACACACTGGAGCTATTCCTGTTCAGTTTTGTCAGGGGAAGGTCTTGCCTACTAAACTTGTTGGACTTCCTCAAAAAGATCGCTAAAGCAATCAGTGATGTTACATATTGCCTATCTTGACCTGGCAAAAGCATCTGATGCAGTAACTCACTTGGATATTATAGACAAACACAAATTTAGGCATAAATTCCTATGTCACCCAAAGGATAGTCAAATGGCTCACAGGTAGGACACATGAAGTTAGGGTGGGGGAATCCATCTCTACCTAGAGGCCTGTTGCTAGTGGTGTGTCACAGGGCTCGGTACTGGAACCCTTCCTGTTTGGAATATACTTCTCTGAAGTCAAGGCAAATGTAGAAGGCCTTTGGTTGACCAAATTTGCAGAAGACTGCAAGCTGGTTTCAATCACTGAATCCCCCAAAGATGTGTATATCCTCTAGGAAGGTCTGACACAAATAACTGGTGCCAGAACCATGGCCTAAAGTTCAATGCAAAAAATGCATAAATATACCCTTTGGGAAGATGACTACCCCTGCAAATTACAACATTAATAACATTGATAACACTCCTGTAAGAGTAGACCCAGTGGTAAGGGACTTAAAAAAATAAATAAATAAAAAACAAGAAACATCTTTATTGAATTATCACTTATGACATAGGCAATCATACATTTATAGAAATGAAAACAAACCATATTGACATATTTTAGTTGCAAACATACATCACTTGTAATCTATCCAGTCATTGTCAATCATTACATAGCTTATTCAAATCCTGCCTTATTTTGAACCTCATTCCTCCCCAAAACTTTATTCTGCATATATTGCTCTCACCATTCCCATTTTTTCTATGTGATTTGCTCCTACCCTTCTATAAAGATTTCATTTCCAGTTGTTTTATCTCTGTTACTATATTCACTACTTCTAGTACAGTTTGTTAGATTCTGATTTTGATTTTCTATTAATTGCTTTTTTTGCAGCCACCATAATTAGACTCAGCAATGCCTTACTGTAGCATAGCTCCAAAAATAATTTCCTTAGTTATACCAATTTGCTCACCCAGTATTCCTGATAGAGTAGTCTGCAAGGAATTTTTTAAGTTTGCCAACTTATTACACTCATATAAAGTGTTCCCAATTACCTCTTTCTTCCCCATCACACCTATTTGATATCTACCTGATGAAAAATTATTTGGAGTCTACTTGGGACTCCCCTTTTCCTTTGTCCAAGATATTCCACTAAATAACATTCCTGAAATCCTTTTTTTATCAAATTCATATGCTCGACTTTTTTCAAACCTGTCTCCTGTAGCATAGCTATTTGTACTACACAGTTTTATATAGTTCACTACTCTTTCTTTTATTGTATACATCTGTGAGACCATTTACATTTAAAGATAATATAGAAAGTGTTGCTGTTATATTAATAAGTTACTTTTCCCACCTGTTATGTGTAACAGCTTTATTTATTTATTTATTTATTTGACATTTGTTTGCCAGGATAATCAGACTGGGTCAAAAAGAATCCACTTTCAGTGGAGGCCCAGGGAGAAAAGGGGTCTATACTAGATCACTGAACGCTTAAAAAAAGTGAATGGTGATTAATCGACACTATGAAAGCGAAATCTTACAATGCCGAACTGTCAGAACAGAGATTTTTTTCCAAGGGAAAAAAAAAATCACTGTTCCAACAAAAATATAAAAAATAAAAAACAAAACACTTTAAACATTACTTTAACCCCCCTACTTAAATATGCCAACTCAAAGACCGCACTACTGTGCCGAAAATGGCAAAGTAATGAAGCGGCCAATCGAATTCTTTCCTAGGGAAAGAATTCACTTAAAAGCTGCTTCTATATTTTGCCATTTCAGTCTTTTAAGTTCGACCAAGATGCATTCGAAAGAATGCGTCTTTGGTCTTCTAATAGGAACCTGAGAAAAGCTCCAAGTTACAGAGATATACAAACTTTGAACAAATAAAAAACATACAGAGATATGGAATTATAGGAGTTACAAGAAGTGGAATATAAACATTATACAAATAAAGTAAATGTTAAAAGGTATACAGTAACATGATAAATGCAATAGCCCAAGAATTAAGCACATTGCTGTGAGTGTTTCGTAACTAGTCATAATAACCAATAAATACAAGTAAAAAGACACAATTTGAAGAAGTTCATATGAAGTTCATAAGAAGATAGAGAGATTCAATAAGACCTAATCTAGAGAAAAAAAAAACATTAGTCTGGATTGTCACAATGGCACATCCAGGAGTTAATCATGTGTTGCTTTAGCATGGATTTAAAGGCTAGTATGTTAGAAGTAGCTCTCAGAGTTAGTGGAAGAGAATTCCAAGCTTTAGCAATGTAGTAGGAGTAGAGGCTTAGTCCAGCTGACTTAGAGTGTTTGGATATAGTGAAAAGATCTTTATCTGTGGCCCTAAGTGATATTTTTGGTTTGTATGGCTTTATGATGATGTTTAGAGCTGGACAGGCTAGGGGTTTGTAGACCATGTTATGGAGTGTTATAAGGTGGGTATAAAATAAATAGTTGGGGAATTCTATTCAGTTCAGTTTTTTTTTAGTGCCAGACAGTGATGGGTTCAGTTTTTTGAGTTGGTGGCAAACTTAGCCACCTTATTATAGCATTGTTCCATTTTGGATCTGGAAGTGCCCTGTAAATTGGTAAATATTGGTGCTCCATAGAGAAGGGAGGGTAGAAGGAAAGTTTTGGCAAGGGTGACCTTGGAAGATGAGGGTGTGTTTATTTCTATATAATGTGCCAAGTTTCTAATGTTTTTTTCTTTATGTTATGTTGTATGTGGAGATCAAACTTTAGTTGATCATCAATGATTACACTAAGTAGCTTAGTGTGATGGACAGTTTCAATGGTGGTTTTATCAGAAGAGAGAATTTTGAAGAAATTTTGATTAGTAACACAGTTCTTTGGCAGAAAGAGAAGCAACTTGCTCTTTTTAGGGTTGAGAAATAGGTAGCATTTAGTGAGCCAGGATTCAACAGAGGAAAAGTTAGCTGAGTATTGGAGAGAAGGTGGGGCAGTGTATTAGAGGTACAGACTATTGTGGAGTCATCTGCATATTGAACAAGAGTTCCACTAGTAGAAGCAAAGTGTAGATTATTTGTAAAAATATAAAAAGTAGGGGTCATAAAATGGATCTTTGAAGTACACCAGTGGGGTTTGCTAGAAATGGGGAAATAACATTAGACTATTTTACAGCCTGTTTACGATTATATAAGTAGCTATGGAACCAATTTAGTGTGTGAGGGGAAACCCCTAGGTTAGATAACATGTTCAAAAGTAAAGAGTGTGGCATGGTGTCAAAAGCTTTTGACAGGTTAAGAAACAGAGCAGAAACATGGCAGCCTGAGTCTCTAGCTCTATTTACTTGATTGGTGAAGGCTAGGAGGGCTGTAGTTGTACTGTGGCAAGGATGGAAGCCATATTGTGTGTTTGTAAGTAGGTTTTTAAATTGTAAGTATTTCAATAGTTGAATATGGATACATTTTTCCATTTTTATTTGAGATGGGAGAAAGTATGATTATGGGATGAAAATTTGTAAGTTCTATGGAATTACCACCTTTGTGAATGGGGATGATATGGGATATTTTCCAAATTTTAGGTACTTTAGATTCAGATATAGATTGATTTATCAGGATGCTGACAGGGTAAGCAATAGAGTTAGCTGTAATTTTAGGCAAGTAGGCAGAAGGTTGTCATCAGAGGTAGAACAAGGTTTGAGTTTGAGCAGTAATCTTTTTATGAGAGTTGTAGGGACTGGCTGAAGAGAGAAAGTGGGATTGTTCTCAATAGCGGAGTCTCTGCAAAGGGGGGGGGGTTGGTCAGGTGAGAGGGGAAAATTAGGGGTAGCCAAAGAAGAAGAGAGGCAGGTATTACTTGCTTTATAGATAAGATTGGCTATAGTCTGTATAAAGTGAATGGTAAAATCTTCGGCAATTTGATAGGCTGGGGCATTGAGTGAAATCTTGGATTATTTCTTGGTTCCAGGATGGAACAGAGTTGTGATAGTGGACAGGCATTTTTTTGGACTAGTTTTATGTTTGAGCTGCAGAAGATTACAGTACATTTGTTTATTCTTAGTAACTGCTTTTTTTGGTTGGTTATGCAGTTGTTTGGAAGTTATTGCTTTGTTTCCACACAACCCAGCCTGCATCCCTTTTTTTCATTAGGATTTTACTTTCCTTAGCCATGGCATGGGATTGTTTTGGATTCTTTTGGAATGGACTGGAGCTAAGGCATCTAGTAGATTTAGAAAGCAGTTATTAAAGTAGTGTACTGTCTCACCTAGTGGCAGTACCACTAGTGGAGACCAGTTTGTTTTATAAATAAGTAATTAAATCTCTCTTTAGAAAAGTTAGTGAGATTATGTACAGATTTTAGTAAGTGGGTTTTTGGTGAGTGTGTGTTTACACAAATGGCATAAGCAGGTAGGTGGACACTAAGGGACTTAGGATATATACCAACACTGGCAAAGTTGGAAGGGTGTGATACCATGAAACAGTCTAAGGTAGAATGTTGAGTGTAGTGTTTATTATACCAGTGGAGCAGGAAATTAGTTGAGTAAAACCGAGTCTATATTGAAAGACCGAACGTTACGAAGTGCAAACGCTCAGATGAGTGAAAATGCTGCAAATTGAAAACTGTATTGTGGAGGGGCCCCGCTAAATATATATTCCAACTCCGAGATCGCACTACAGTGAAGAAAGGGCAAATATTCTGATCTTCACTGTACTGCGTTAAAAAAAAAACCTTTGATTTGCGGCATTTTTGCTCATCTGAGCATTCGCACTTCGTCACTTTTGGTCTTTCAATATGTAACCAGTAAAAACCATATAGGTTGATGCTGTAAGTGGATTGATGGGAAGTTAAAGTATGCCAGTCAATATTTCTGTCTCCTAATATGATAGTTTCATTTTGGATTGTTTGAGCGGCCCAGGAAAGTATGTCTTCAAGAATAGGAGTTTTGAGCCCTGGGGGGATGTAGAGAACAATTAAGCATATTCTCTTAGTGATATTGATGTTTAACAAGGATACTAGTAATTCTTCTGAGGAGAAAGTAGGGGTATCTTTTATGTAAGGAGTGATATTGAACTTATCAGGATAGAGAAGAGCTATACCACCACCTTTCTTATGGGTTGTATCAGGCCTGATTATGCTATAGTTGGGAGGTAGGATTTTGGAGTCAAGAATGTTGGGTTTTAGCCAGGTTTCAGTAATGGCTAGTATGTCTGGCTTGGTCTATCCAAGCATGAAGAGTGTAAACTTTTGTTGCATAAGCTTCTGATGTTGGGGGTTATGATATTTAATTTTTTAATGGGAGTACTTTAAGGATGAGTAGTTATAGGACCAGGTTTAGGGTGGATGTTATCACATTGTGGTAGTAATGATATTAGAAAGGTGAATATAATTTTAGTTTTTTGCAGGGGTTGATAAAGAGAGGTATGAGATTGGGTGATATATATGCAGAATTCAATAGTTTGGGGATAAAGTAATAGGAAAGGTTATATGGAACTAGTTGAGGAGAAATTTTATGGAAGCTGTGATGATGTATTAGATTGTTAGACAAGTAAGTATATGTGAGGCTCACTAATATAGAACTAAGTCAAGGGAGTGATGTTGCAAGTGTAAGTACTATAAATAAGAAGGTCAGTGAAGTGAAGAATACTACTGCGAGGTAGTGAAACATATTTAGTTGCTAGGAATGAATGAGGTTCAAACTGTGAGGGGGTATTTGGAGTGGGGTGTTAGTAACAGTTGTGAGTTTGGAAACAGAGCTTAGATATGTGTAAATAGGAGGGAGGTTTTGATTGGAGTAGGATATGTGGGTGGAGCTATGTGGGTATAAGTGTAGAAGTAGTGGGGATGGGTGAGAATTTGGAAAGGGTAGGGGAGCAGAGTGAGCCCGAGCATAGCAAGGGTGAATGGAGTGAGTTGAACCTGGCTAGAACTTGTACACAAAAGACAATCAGTAGACTTACCAGCAGTTCAAGCAGGAGTGAACTGCAGTGAAAAAAATAGAGGTACGATAGTTAATAAATAGGACCAGTTGTAGATAAGAAGTTGCAATATATAGAGTTGAAGAGGATAGAAATTGTATTAAAAAGGAAAAAGACATAGGACAAACTAGACTAAGAGTGAGAATAGAAGGTGGCTATTGTGAACAGAGACAGGGTTACATTGATAAAAGCAGAGACTAGCAGGAAATGGTGCAGCTAGATACACAAAGGAAGAAACTAATAGGAAAGCACTTAAGACATAGTGCACATGAATAAAGGAAAGCATTAAAAATGGTGAGCAAGAAAAACTGGTTGTAAAGGGAAAAAAGTTTTGGGAGAGGGAGGCCGTGTGAGGTAGTCCTGGTAATATACAAAGTACCACAAGTATGTTACACTTTAAAATACAGGTCAGTAGATAGTAATTAAACATACATAAAAATAGGAGGTTGTGGTGATGAGAGAGTCCTTGGCACTAATGTTATTCTAGTGCTTTTAAGGTCTAGTTTCAGCTTTTGTGTTACATGCATACACGAATGCTTGCTAGGCTGATCTTTTATATAGTTGTTTCTTGTTATATCCATTTGTACCTATTTCACATCTTACAAAAGGTTTTTGTTTTAGTGAAATACCTCAAAAAAAAAAAAAAAAAAAAAAACAGAGCACTCCTAAAATTTATTAACTTAACACTAACACACACAATGATTTACATTTTCAAATATTGATGTTTAACCCGCCTAATAGGAACAATTGTCCCAGACTGACAGCCACCCTCATAGACTTGGATTAACCTATACGAAGGTTATCCATGCTAAGATACATTGTACAACCTGTGTTTCTACTTCCACCAAGTTTTGTCTGTTTTTGTCTTATCTTTATTCCTCTCCCAGATTAGAAAAACACTTGAATTCTTTCAGAAAAATATTCTGTCCTAGCCATTGAAAGAAAGAATAATTCTGTATTTTTGTCCCTTATCAGATTGTCTCCCTAGAAACATGAGAACTAAATACACAGCTGCTTCTACTACAAGCACTCATTTATTTGCTAGAGGAAAACTTGTTGTTATGTTTAATATTCTTCTTTATTTATTTGCTTCCCTTTAAAACTTGTTACTAAATGAAGCCAAGGATCTTAATCCAGCCATTCCCCCTATGCAAGAGTAAGAAAAAGCATATCAGTTTTTCTTGTATCGTGCTCTTTTTTCCAGATTTTTCTTCTTTTTTTCACATTGTAGTGCCTACATTTCTTAAAACTGAACAAAGAGAAAGAAAGAAGAAGAAGAAAAAAACAGGGGCACCTGTTCACTTTAGTATCCCTATTACAATCAAAAACAGAGAAAACTTTACTTCATAGCATATAGGTTATGTCATGCATTATAAAAATACTACAAGAATAAAATTTTGTTTTACTTATAGTTAACTCTTTCCTTCCTCTTCTCCTCACCTAAACGTTCTTCCAAACATTAATAACATGAAGTAGGGCATATGCTTTGGAGCTACATGTTTAACAAAGGCAAAAAGTCCAATATTTCCAGGTTCTCTTGTTCTGTCCTGTTTCACAAATATAATTGATGCTTTTTAATCTCACATTTGTTTGTCAATTTCCGAGTTGCTGGTTTTTTTCCTGTTGATCTCCATCTCTTAAATACAGTCTCTGCTTCATTTCCAACATATTCCTGGTTCTAGACAACTATTGTGCTTTTTTCTGTCTCTCAAACATTTTCCTTTGAAACATTGGAAAAGGTTTCACTGGCACATTCTCTTTATGGGGTCTATAACCAGAAGAACAAAAAGTAGAATCTCCTTCTGTTTGATACTCACTTTTTGTTAGACAAACTTTTGTATTTCCTCCTTTGCATGTTCTGCATCAAAAATATTTTTGACCCTCCGGGAAAAATATTATGATTATAGCTGGACACAACAGCTTGAATCTCATGCCTGCTTCTCCACATTAAACAAAAACATTCCAGTGTAAGGAAACACTTGATAGCAACTTCAGTACAATAAAACCTCTTTAATAAAACACAAAGCTTTCGGACATGCATCCTTCCTCAGTGTGAACAAACAGAAAAAGACGCTTCCTTTTCCTTTTATAATGAAGCTTAATTACATCACATGACATAGCCGGCAATCAAAATCTTCTCTAAAACTTGACATTACAAATGATGCAAGAAAAATAGAATTTAAGACATTTCAAATGATGCATGACAAATACAACTCCCCAAACAGTTAATAGGTATAAAAACACCCACAAAGAACATACCTAAAAAATATGTTCAAACACACACGAACAAGATGATTTCTGTAAAATCATCTGTTTCTTTTTCAAAACAGGTTTTAGGCTTACAGGCATATTAATTCCAGGTTTAGCATCTGCTTGAAGCACTACTATCCACTTATACTCCTTATTTTCTAGCATATTATAATTGTCACCCCTCTTCTGTTTTTAGGGATAATGTTTATCACCCTAAACTTAAAAGTGTGTTCATCACCTATTTCACCAGTATGCTTTGCAAGATCATTAGTGCCTACTTTTCGTCTAATATCTAACGTATGTTCAACAATACGCTCTTTAAGTTTACATGTTGTTTTACCTCTATAAAAAGCTGTACATTTCATGCAGGTAGCAAAGTAAACTATATCATAAGTGTTGCATGTTTGTTGTTGTTGTGACAGTGAAGGTTTACCATTGTGCTGGTCCCTATTTTGTCATGTTTCTTCACTGGAATAAATTTACTCCTCTTCTGCCTAGTGTACTGTAAGTAATCATTTTTCACAAACACTCTACTATCTCCCACTTTTAGTACTTTTGTCCTTATGCGACAGTTTTGTCAGAATCAACTCTTTCTGATGGTAGGATTGCAGCTTCACTATTAAAGGTCTAGGTTGCTTTCTCATGGCCAGGTTTGGAGCATACACACAATATGTCCTTTCAATTAATAACTCTTGCTGAGGAATACAAGTCGAGTTACTTATTTGTGCTTTCATAAAATTAATACAGTCTGTTCCTTCCAGCTTTTCTGGTATAGCAGAAAAATCTCAGGTTTTTCCTACATGCTCTGTCCTCTAATTCTATTATTTTTTTTTAAGCATTTCTTCTTGAGCAGCCTCATACTCAGCCAGCCTTTTCTTCATTTCAACCTCTGATTTTTGCAGTTTTATCACCTCATTTGAATATTGGTTTAAAGATTCTACTATTTTTTCCAGTCTGTTGTTATTTGAGTTGATATACTTCTTCAGTGTTTCATTTATTTTAATCAGCTCTAAGTACATTTCATGTATTTTTCCTGGGTCTGTATTAGTTCAAAGTCTAATTAAAGAGAACGGCTGTTCATCAAAAGGTCACATCAGCAAACATTTTTCCCAGGGAAGGAAATGGCTTGGTCAACATATGGAAATTTGCCCTTTTCCCCACTGTAATGTGATCTTGGAGTTGGTATATATAAGTAGGAGGTGTGGGGGCCATAGCCCCCCACTTTGGTGGGTTTGATATACTGCAATGTGTGTGTGTTGGTTGGTCTGTTGGCCAAGTCATTTCCTTCCCTGGGAAAAACTTTCACTGATATGAATGTTTGAGGGCCATTCGGTGATTTTGGTTTAATGAACAGCTGTTCACTGTAATTAGACTTCAATGAACTGATATAGACCCAATTTTCCTCTAGGTTGCTGGAAGGCATGTCTTGTACCAAAGCTGGAGCTTGCACTGATTTTTGCTGAACAGCTGCAGAATGCTTCCTAGTCAGTGTTTTCACATCACCTTTTGTGATTGATTTTCTTACAGGTTATTTGAATTTCTTTTTTGCTGACATCAGGCAGTGCACTTTCTGATATTTACCCAAAAAGACAAGTTCACTGGCTCTCTTTTTTGAGTTTCTGTTTTCACACTTGGAGAGCTGAAATTAAGCTGTTACTCAGTGTGCAGTCATCTTGTAAGTCCCAGTGGTAAAGGACTTGAGAACTCAGGTTGACAGTAACCTGAGCTTTGATCATCATGTGTCCATGATAGGAAGAAAATACTTCTATGTGGTGCAACTTATAAGTAAGAGCATGGCATTCAGATCTAAGGAGATCATAGTTCTACTGTACTCAGCCCTCATTAAACCAATAATCGAGTACTATGCACCCTTCAGCATGTACTTGTCCAGGCATTTGCATCAACTGGAGTGACTACAGAGGTTCCTCACTAAAAGAATACAGGGTGTAAATAATATGTCCTGTATGGACTGCCTCAAAGCCCTGTCCATGTACTTGGTCTTCTACAGACTATGGAGGGCTGGTCTAGGCCTACCCTACAAGGCATTCACTGATCCAACCCTGATGGATCTGCTACACATTCACAAAAAAGCAGCACTAGAATTATCCAATCTAAGGATCAAAATCTCGTCTGCGACATAAACAAAACATGCTGGAGGGATAGGTATGTGTTTCGGAAATTACCCATTCTGTATGACAGACTCCACATTCAAGTGAAACAGAGCTCTTCCCTAAGCCTATTTAAATGCAATTTGGACCAATGGACAGGAAATCGCAAAGCCACCCCTGGCTTGTCACCTGTGGCCCTTATGGTCAGGGGCAGTTTGTAGATGCCCTAAGTCACAGACATATATACACCAAATCTGTTCTAGTCCATAGGCATTAATAATTGGGAAATTTAGAGTATGAATGACTAGGCTGAAAAAGCCTCTAAGGCCATTATCCTAGTAACCTCCTATGAACCTACGATCATATGATGACTAAGCAGCCTGGTAGATGGTGCAGATGATTAAGGCTCTTGTTCCATGCAGCCAAGGTGCAGGGTTTGAGCCTGAGTAAGCTAATTGATTAACCTTCCATCCCTGACTAGGGCATTTCACACACACACACACACACACACACACACACACACACACACACACACACACACACACACACACACACACTCTCTCTCTCTCTCTCTGATTGCAGAACTCCTTCTGCAACACACGGATACCTGCTGAATGGCAGAACTCCTTCTGCATCACATGAGTACCCCCTGAATGCTTCCCTCAGTCCACTGCAAAAGCAATAGCAATGCTCCAAATGTGCGTTTGAGAAATCCCGTACTGCAAGCACTGTCCTTCATGCCATATAATAGTTTGGCAAAACTGTTGCACTGGGGATTGTGCAAACATTACAGTATTGAAGTAGCTAAAAAAACACTGGAAATATGAGCCACAAAGCATCATAGAAAATGATGAAGTCTACATCACATGTGATCATTTATTACCAGCAGTTCAAAATCTAGATGCGAAAAAAACAAATATTGTGGTCCATAAAAAGAATATAAAAGTAACGATGATTATTTAAATCACTACATCCAGTGACTACAGTGTCTTGCATACAGAGAGACACAAAGTCATAAAATATCAGTATTTGCAGGCAGAAATGAGAGCAATGTGGAAGAAAGATACCCAGAGAGTAGGCGATACGGGGCTTATAAAAACAAATCTACAATTGTATTTAGATATGCTACCAATAGATGTAACTCCATATGAATTGCAGAAGGAGTCATTACTGGGCACATTGCGGGTGTTGGCTGACATCAAAGATTGAAACAATTCTAATTTCATGAACTTTAATCATGCTTTGACTTAGGAATGGGGTCCATTCCCATCATGGTATTAGAAACCCAAAAGACTTGGAGAAATTGGAAAGAAAGAAATGTAATATATTTCTTTTAATTTCTTAATTATTAGAATTAAATGTTGTGGCAACCAGGCCTTTGGCAGCTGCCTAGGTCACCTAATGCTGGATCTGGCTCTTTTCACCTCCAGTCATATAGTTCATTCCTCCAGGACATGACAGCTATTCAGCACATTCATTCCACCCAGGGATGATGGGCAAGAGATTGAAGTGGAGTTATAATTCAGCTTGGGAAATGTTTTTATATCTCATTCCTTGCCTGTTTCTCCTAGATCCCAAATGGGTAATGTGCTATGAACATAAGTGAGGCATGTCTCCCACTTCCATGAGAGGTGTCCCCTTGGTGATCCTGTCCCCTTGGAAGGCAAGTACCATTAGAGATTTTTAGTCTCCAGTGAGAACTCCAAATGGACTCTAGACTCTAGGTATGTACTCCCTCACCCCCCTCCTATAATAAGAGAGAGAGAGAGAGAGAAGGGTAAGCATGTTCCAGCCTTTCATTCCTCTCTTCCCTGGGCAACTCTTCCAGTGCCTGAGCCACTACTCAAACACGGGTCATCCAAATCATACATGTATTTTTATCCCTCTGTACCAATGGGGCTGGCCCCCATTAACTATTTTCCATTTTCATAACACCATACAATTTATATTGCAAAGGGTTCATGTTGTGCAAGTCACTTAATAATACATATTGTTAAATGCATATATTTATATAGCATATATTATTTGCATGTGTGAGCCATATTTACATTAAGAGAAATGGACAATGGACCCACAAATATGTGTTTTAGTGTTTCTTTTTGTGTTTTTGTATTTACTATACATGAAGTCCATGATAGTCTATTTTCAGTAGGCAGTGACAAGAGTATATGTGATACAATATATCAAGTAAGGCTCACTTTACCAGATCATCACTCATTAACCAGAACTAAATGAAAACAAGTTAGCAAAAGAACTAGCAAACAGGTGAAGTTGAAAGATTCAGGTCTGTACTTTATGATGTGGCATTTAATGCGATTAACAAAGCATTTGCTAACTGGTGTTTGGAGAAAGTCAGCTTTTAGAATGAGAAAAGCCATATTTCACAATAAAGAGGTTTCCAAAGCACAACTGTGTTAAAGTTAATATATATGCCTTCTGTACTGCAATATTTTTAAATTATTTTAATGAAAAGTAAAAGGCTATTCGTGTAATGAAATATTATAAGTGTACTGCTTAGTCCAAGTACATGACAAGGGCATATGTCTAATTATCACTCAATAAAACAGACTACAGGATGGAAGGGCTGACTGCCAGCCTCTTTTGAGGCATCCAGTACTATAGTTTTTGCTTAATTGTTTTTCACAGAGCAGGACAAGGTCAAGTAATTGATAATATTTTTATCTTCAGTGTTTAGTTTTAGCAGGAGCTATCAAGAATTGAGATTATGAAAGTATTTTATCAAAGTTACCCATTCACTTTTCAGTGATTTGTAAGGTATGCTCCGGCTTTTGGCAAGACTCCAGAAAATAGTTTGTGAAGAATTAAAACTCCTTTCCTATAGTACACAAAGAAGCAGTAGTTACAGAAAACGTGAGACACCATCTCATTATTTTTAAATGGTATAAAACATCACAGGAAGGTACAAAAATATCTAAACATTAAAACAACAGCATGCAGGCTGAAAATATAAATATGTATGTACAATGCTTATTTTTAGGGAAGGCAAATATCAATCAGGCCTTGTCCTTCTGTGCTCATTTTGAGCACATAGGAATTTTTTAGCTTTCTCCATAATGAAATATTCTGAAAGCAACACATCAGTAGAAATTCCCCACTGAATGCTTGTGTTAATGTATGACTCTCCATTACATACTTCTACCAAACACTTTAATTTCATATATATACTCACCAGAATACTCTGGCAATTAGGGCAGGGACTAAAGCTCCAGCTTGTTTCTTGTGGCAATGGTGCAGAGTTTGAAATTTTCTGCCTTCATTTACCTACTGTGTGACAATGAGTAAGTCACTTAACAAGACACTGCTTTGGATCAACTGGGAATTTGGGCTAGGCTCCTTAATGGTCACCAGGCCTGAATGTCTAGTAACTATGAACCTGAACCCGACCTGGATTATTGGCTTCTCTCAGCCTGTGTGAAACTTGAGCTGTGAGAAGCATGCAAACAAGTAAGTCTTTTTTTTAATTCTTATTCTATAAATTTGTTAAATTGATAAGCCCACTGGACATAAGCATTTCATTTCAGGGGTAACCCAGGAACACTGTCTGGTCAAATGACTTGTTCAGAGTCACACAGTAAGTAAATGGAGGAACAAGAGCTTAAACCATGTATCCTTGACTACAGGAAGCAGATCAGTAATATCTCAGTCTTTATCGTCTGCTTTAATGCTGGGTTAATAAAACTAAGGAATTGTTAAAAACCCTTGTGACCATGCTGAGATTTACTCTGTTAAACTGAATACTCATGGCATTGAGAAGATTTGCTTTGAGAAGAAATTTTTTGTTAGTAAACTTTTTTTTGTGAGACTAAAATCTTTTTGTTCTGAAATTGTAGCTGTTGTGTTCTGTTCCAAATTTAAAAAAAATTGAGGCTTTAGTAACTTTTAATAAGGCTTCAGTTAATTCTATTAGAGCTCATTAAAAAGCATCTAGACCAACCCAGGCTAGGAGTGTGGAGGGATAAGACCCTGAATAAAGTCCAGATGACCCACCCTTGTTTAATGGCTTGGGTGCTTGACAGTGCAGGCAGGGAATGATGGATGAGTCCATCCTTGGGAGAGGGAGGTCATGAATCCAGGAGCATATGTTTGTTGAATACATTTCCCTGGTGGAGAGCAGAGAAACAGCCATGCAGTGTCCCCTGTGGGCTGTTGTGATTCCTGCTGATGTCAGACCCTTGTGGTAGTAAGGGAGGTGCAGTTTTGACACCCACTGCATGATCCACCTATAGGTTGTCTTGGGTGGGTGCAAGAGGTTTTGCTTAAAGGGACAAATCTTCTACCACCCATGATGGCTACCTTAACAATGGCACCTTCCAGTTTTCCATCACTCCAATCACCGGAAATAATTGACTGATTAACTGGGAGGGAGCTGATGATTTGCAAACTCCAGGGGCAAAGTATCCCAAAAAAAGAGAGACATGCAACCACTGACTAGCACCTGCTCAACTTCCTAGAAAGAGTTGCAGTTTCCAACTAACACCTGCCCAGCCTTCAACAAATGTACACAATATCCACCTCATAGAGAAGCCCAACAAACTGAACATCTAAAAGAACAGAAGAAAATGAGCATATTTTATAAGCAGTTGAGATTTATGCAGCTAAATAAAACTGTCTACAACTTGAGTTGGCCAGGATATGTCCTCATGTCTTACTGAGGACTCACTGAAAAAAGGTCTATTATGTTTTACTGAAACAACACTTTAACAAATTCCACAAAGCCGAACCTCAAATTAACGAACATGCACTTAACCGAAAATGGACTATTGTGGACTACATTTGCAGGAAAAACAGTTGGCATTCTCTGGCAGTACAGGTGCAGTGTTTTTTTTTTTTTTATTTTTGTTAAGCTTTGTAACTGGAGAGGTACCTAAAATGCTGAGAGGGGTTGTTGTTATAGATGGTGGTACAGTGAAGATAAGGAAATATACCCTTTTCCCCCACTGTAGTGCGATCTCTGAGTTAGTATATATAAGTAGTGGGGGTGTGAGGGGTGCAGGGGGCTTGTCCCCCTGCAAATATGTGTTTGTAGTGTTTCTTTTTGTGTTTTTGTGTTTACTGTACATGAAGTCCATGATAGTCCGTTTTCGGTTAAGTGTATGTTCGTTAAACTGGGGTTCGGCTATGTGGCATTTGTTAAAGTGTTATTTCGGTAAAACAACATAGAAGCCTAAAAACATACATGGACTTTGAGGATACTGCTGTATGGAACTATCAAAAACTGAAACGCTGAGGCATCACCCAAGGTTCAGTCACTTAAATTCCACAAATGGACATTCAGTATGAACAGACTGGTAAAGTTGCAGATTGATGTTTTAATAAGTATCCTGAAATTGTGGCTAAAACAGCATGTAAACAATGTAAGTAAAATTCTAGAACTCTTCGCTTTAGGTATATTTCAAAGGGCACTCACTAGCAATTTATGAAAATGGGTATCCCAGAATTTTACTAAGTCTTCTGAACAGCTAAGTGTTTTACTAGAACACCTACTGTAAATTGAAATTGCAAACCCCAAGTCAGATTTGCACAGACTAAAAGCTAATAATAAATCTTCATCCAAGTTTGTTTCTTTGCCTACAAATTTTTTTTTGTAAAAACAAAGCTGTTAATGTTAGACAAAAAGACGTTAAAGCTTGGATAGAATCTGATAATGCAAAATTTTAACCATTAAAGCTGTACAGTCTTCTTTTTGCCACTGTGCTTTTAGCAATCTGTACTACTGTGCTACTGTGGCAGAAAGAAAAGAGAAACAAGGGTTGCTGGAGTCAGGGGGTATGATTGTATTAGTTAAATCACACTATCTCTGTAAGAATTTAACAAATTGGAAACGGCAGATTGAAGTAATGTATGTGCATAGAGACAAAATGGAGTAGCCTAGAACAGAGGTAGAAATGCAAACCATTTTAGACAATGTTACACCCAGTAGCTCTACTGTCTTATGTAACAAATTATGTGATAATTGGCCAAAATGCCCTCTACATGAAAGAGCTATGAAAAATATGCAGGAAAATGTACAGCCAGATATATTGTAAGAAATACATTGCCTAGTAAAGAAAAAGGCATAGGACTAGAAGACCCAAATGGAATTGAGATTTGGCTCTGGATGAAGGGGATAGATACATTTAATCCTGAGTATTGCCGAAAGACTCAAGTAGTAAAAGTAATAAAGGAAGTCATTGTGGAGACTGACATGGAGGGGCCCATGGTTAAGAATACACTACAAGAAGTAGCTGTATAAATTGAGGAAGAAATAACTGAATCCCATACTGAAGGAAAGGAAAAGATGAATCTTTTATAGAGAATGAACAAGATGAAGGGTCAAAGCCTATAACTGTATTCACAGGACAAGAAACCATGGTTGCCACTTCATCTAAGAATGTTGTTGTGTCTTTTGGCTTTTCCCAGTTAGGGGTCGCCACAGCGGAACTCCGGTCCGCTAATGACTGGCAGTAGATTTTTACGTGCCGAGTTGCCAGCCCTGACGCACAACCTTCAACGAAGGTACACCCATTCACGCATGTCTCCATGCAGAAGACGCTCTAGCTGAGACTCGAACCAGACAGCGTCTTACTGTGAGGCGACAACACTACTGCAGCACCACCACCGCAGTTCATCTAAGAATACTATGGAAAATAAGGCTGACTTATGAATTTCAGATAAGCTGTGTCAGTTTCAAGAATAAATCTACATTAAGTAGAGCTAGTGAGAATATAGCAAGAGGAAAAGGAGAAACAAATAGTACAGTCTACTTTATACCCATTTTAAGCTAAGAAACTACCTGCTGCACAAGGTAGCCAAAGATTAATTACAGACATAGAGCTAAGTTTTTAGTTCCAATGCCTTTTAGAACACTTGCAATGAAGATGGTCCTTGGAAGCATTTTGGATAGTCATTTACAAATGGATAATACAAACACTAGCACTTCAACTAGATCGCACTGGTCTGATGTGAAGGGCATACAAAGTTTAGTGCAGTTTGTTCAAAATATCAAAGAGCAGAAGTTAGAACCCAACACGTGTTTAAGAGCTCTTTGATATCCTTTCCATTGTGGAAATCACATTTGAAAGAATAACAATGCACATTGTAGGTTCACGTTTAAATGAGTATGGGCCATCAGCACATCTGGTAAGTACTTATTTTGCAACAAAATTTCCTGAGGCAGTATCCTTACAATGAGTTAATGTAGTGTTCATAACAAACAAACTAGTACTGTATTATTCTTGAGTAGAACTTCCCCAAGACGTGTTTAGTGACAAAGGCACCTCATGCATGAAATTTCTCAGGTTTTTTGATGCAAAACATATAAGGACACCTGTGTACCATCCTCAGACAGATGGGTCACTTGAGTACTTTAATAAACCCTTAAAGCCTATGTTATGAAAGGCTGTAAAACAGAATGGCATAAACTAGGATCAGCTGATTACATACCATCTTTTTGCTGTAAGAGAAATACCTCATGCTTTTGGGGATTCATACCAGTTGCTCTGCTATATG
The DNA here is from genome assembly GCF_019279795.1 of Protopterus annectens. NCBI lineage: Eukaryota > Metazoa > Chordata > Ceratodontiformes > Protopteridae > Protopterus > Protopterus annectens. Next base: position 1,707,197,139 of record NC_056737.1, on the reverse strand, counting down.
ACAGACATCCGAAGATTACTATCTATAGTAGAAGAAATATGGGAAGAGGATCACCCCATTTAAAAATGTCACAGGGCATTTTACAGACCTGTAGGACAGGTTAAGAAATATAAACCTATAGTAAAACTTACAGAGAGAGAGAGAGAGAGAGAGAGCGAGACAGAACATGGGAGAAACAGTAGAGAATATGTAACAAAATGCTCATCTCAGGGAAGTCAAACTAGGAGATAAAATAAGACATTTTTAAATGGAGTGATCCTCTTCCATTTGGATTCAGACCTATTGCTATCCTCTCTCCTCGCTCCAAAATCCTTGAGAAATGTATACACAAACAACTTATGCATTATCTCTCACAAGAAAAACTTCTCACTCCAACACAGCATGGCTTCCATCCCAAGCATAGTACAACCACAGCTCTACTATCATTTCTCAACACCTTTGCCCTGGCTAAATATTATCATAAACTCATATCCTGTCTATTCCTTGACCTTTCTAAGGCTTTTGACACTGTCTCACAAACTCTGCTACTTAGTAAACTTGTAGACCTAAACTTATCCCCTGATACAGCTGCATGGTTCTCTAGCTATCTCTCTGACAGGCTGCAGTCAGTATTATGGGACTCAGCACTATCTACCCCTCTCTCAGTAAGAACTGGTGTTCCCCAAGGTTCCATTCTTGGACCTTTACTCTTTAATATCTTTGCCAACTCACTCCACTCCACTTGTCCTCATTTTAACATTGCCCAATACGCAGATGACTCTATAGTCATAACTATTGCTAATTCCCCCTTAGAACACCAAACAAATACCCAGACATCTTTCAACTCAGTACAGACATGGCTCACTAATAATCAGCTCATCCTCAACCCTAAGAAAACAAAATTACTACTCTTTCTACCTAAATCTGCAAACCACATTAAACTTTCCTTCTCCATAAGGTCCCTAAACAATACTCCTATAGAAGTCAAAACTAACACAAAATTCCTTGGCATTACCATTGACAAACAACTAAAATTTGATCTTCACATTAACAATTGTATCAAAAAAAAAAGCTAGGACTACTGTACAGGAACAACAAATTCCTGACTACTGAAGCCAGGATTTCTCTTACACATGCCTACCTTCTACCATGCTTAACCTATTGTTCCCAAATACTCAGAAATCTGAACTCTTCCCTACTTAAATTAGAATCAACCTACCACAAGGTAGGTAGATTTGCAGCTCAACAAACATATAAATCTCACCACTGTCTCTCCCTAAAATACCTGAACTGGCCCAAACTGCCTCACCTGTTCCTACAATCTCAACTCCAAATCATACACTCCATCCTATATCAGCCTGATTTCTGCCCAAGTCTATCTTCTCTCATCTCTCACTACTCCCCTACCAGACTTCCCGAAGCTCAACCAAAGACATACTAAAAATCCATAAACCCAAATCCAATGCAGGGTGCAACTTATATAGCTACCATCCCTCTATTGCATGGACCAAACTCACACTAGAAATAAGGTCCCTAACTTACCCCAAACAATTTAAGCTAGCAACCAAAGGCCACTTTAAAAAACACTGGTCCTGCCATTTACTCACCCTCCCTGATTATTACCTACCTTTTGTAGTACAGTCAAACTAACTTACTTAAACTTATCATTAACTACTTCATCCTTTGCTTCCTATGCAACCTATGCAACGCAACCTATGCAACCTCCAAAGCTTCTTCTCTACTCTGCCCCCTGAAATTCTTATTTAACCTTTTAAGTTTCTGCTACTCTGCATATAAAATCTTATACTTACTCAACTCTCTTTTTAAACTAAAGCAAACAATTTATTCTACTTTTTTAACTCTCTTTTTAAACCAAAACATACAACTTATTCTACTTTTTTAACATTCTCCTTTTTGTTTAGAATACTGTTTTATCTGTCAACAATGTACATGTATACAGCTTATGTATTTTAACCACCAAAATTCTCTATTGCTATTTTTATTGAAATGTATCTGTATTGCTATTTTTATTGCATTGTATATCTTTGGAGCTTCTCTCCCCGGGCCTCCACTGAAAAAGGCCAATAGCTCAGCTGGACACTCCCGGTCAACAAATGTAAAATAAAATAAAATAAAATAAATAAAGAAATTAAATATTGTATAAGTATCCAATACAAAAATCACCTTCTTTGAAAAGTGGCAAGGACCTATTAAAAATGTAGAAAAAGTAAATGAAGGAAATTATAGGTTTGAGCAATAGATAGAAGGAAACTACAGCAGTTATACCACACAAAAACGTTCTGAAGCTTTGCAGAGAAACCGTAGTAAGCATGTTTCCAGAGAAATTTATGGCCCCGACAGCATGTCCTTAAGTCAAAATATTTCAGATACAGGAAGTCAAAATTAATTGTCCTCATGAATGAAGACAAATTTTCAGAATTACCTGGCAAAATCTAATTAATCCATCATAACACAGAAACCATGTCTGCTGAGAAAATACATTTGAAACCATACTAAATACCAGAATCTCAACACCAAAAAGTTAATGAGGTACAGATAATGTTCAAACTTAGGGTGACGGAATAATCCTGAAGTGAGTGGCTCATGTCAAATGGGTCTATGAGTCTTGCATAACGGGTGACTATTACACATTTACCGACAAGAAGCAGAAAAAGTTCAACAAGCTTTCAATACTGAGGGATATTGAACCATCAACCATCTTCATTTGAACTCTGTGTATCATTTCAGTTACAAGCTGAACCACAAAAGCACTCACTCTGAATTGTCAGGGAAGTCCATAGAAAGTGATTGTTACACATTTGCAGAATGTATGTAGAAAATTATATATATATATATATATATATATACATATATATATATATACACACACACACACACACACAAACATATATATATATATATATATATATATATATATATATATATATATATATATATATATATATATATATAAGTACATACAGCCCTGAAAGGAATTTGAACCCTCCACCCTCTGCCCTGACATTCTACAAATCACTTCATAAACAAGCTGAACCATGGAACAGTTAAACTAAAGGCAAAAGCTTTACCCTATTCCATATGTCCCAACTGCCACACAACTGCAATCAGCTCAGTTGCACAACCCATAGCAGTCTAGGCCAATATACATTGCGCATGACATTGGTTGGACTTCATTGCTGCTATACAATGACAGGTGCCATTTCTCATTGGTTGTACAAGGGCATCAATGGTGTTCCTCACAACTTGTCATGTGGAGTACAACCATAAAAAGATACGTGATGTAGAAACCTTTTTCAACATGTGTGTGGGGTATTTATTTTTGACCAGATTAAAGATTGGAAATAAGAGTATAGGAAAGATATGAAAAGGGGAAGTAAACAGAGGATATAACAGAAGGTAAGCAAATAAGAATGAGCAGAATGGAGTTGAGTAGGAGGGCAATCTTTTTTTGTGGGACAGGTGCCTATTTTATTTTTATGAACAGAAGGGAAAGTTGGAGAAGGATGTAAGGAAAGTCAGAGGAAGGCAGGAGAGTTAAGTTAGGTAGCAGGGGAAAACAGGCATGTATTGCAGGGTGTGGGGTAACACAATGATGGAGGGGGAACACAATGGTGAAGGAAACATCAAATAAACAGAGGGAAGACAATGGTGAGGGCAGGAGTGCATGATCGACAGGAAACCAAAGGGAAGGGAGCACTACGTTGAGAGATATAACTGGGTGTTCAAAGCACAGTTACTGCCAGCTGAGACCCAGTGTGAAATTACTTGTCACCCTGGGTACTGTCACCATTGGACCCTGGCTCAGGTGACAGTGCCAGTACTGTGCAGGGACATGACCCAGTGAGTCACTGGAGCATGTTGTTCATTTGGATGACATGGTTATCCAAACTTCTGTTGATGATATCCCTAAGAATCTCTGCCAGCTCCTGAGAGTTGATAAAGGTGTCACTTCCACTCACACTATTACTGGCAGGTACAACTGTACCAGCTTCTAGTGTAGAGCTAACTGACACAGGTGGTGCTGATAGGGGCAGAGATGTGGAAGAAAATGTGGCGGACTGGAACCCAGATGTGCTGGATGCTTCCACTGGTGGTGCTGGCACTGCTGCCAACTGTTAGAGGCCAGCAGGCCTTGCCAGTGGGATAGATGCAGATGGCTATGCTGCTGCATATAATAGTAAAAGAAATGAAGATAAATAAGTAAACATATGCAAGTGGAAGGATAGTGATAAAGAAGATGGGGTAAAAGAAAAACAAATACAGTAAAATCTCAAGTTCTAACTATGCTGGTACTGATACAGTTAAATGTAATACACTTGTCAAAGTAGTAAATACTCTTGAATTTCAGAAGCCTGTTTGTGTATGTATGTATGTATGTATATATATATATATATATATATATATATATATATGTATATATATATATATGTGTGTGTGTGTGTGTGTGTGTGTGTGTGTGTGTGTGTGTGTGTGTGTGTGTGTGTGTATGTATATATATATATATATATATATATATATATATATATATATATAAATATATATATACATATATATATATATATATATATATATATATATATATATATATATATATATATATATATATATATTTATATATATATATATATATATATTTATTCATTTATAGGTCTAATTCTAAATTTCAAAGTTTCAAAACTTTGAATTTCTTATGGTCGAGACCATAAGATCGAAGTTTTGAAACTTCAAACCATTTAAATGGAGATCACCATACAGTGCAGAATAGTATATTTACCATTTAAATTGCTGTAGTGCAGTCTTGGGATTTGTATATTTATTTGGCAGGGGATGTGGAGGATGCAGAGGGAGCTTACCCCCTAGCAAAAATGTAAAAAAAAAAAAAAAAAAAAAAAAAAAAAAAAAAAAAAAGATTTTTTTTGTTTTTATTTTTTTATTTACATTTGTAGTTTCAAAACTTTGATCTTATGGTCTCAACCATAAGAAATTCAAAGTTTTGAAACTTCAAAATTTAGAATTATATATATATATATATATATATATATATATATATATATATATATATATATATATATATATATATATATATATATATATATATATATATATATATATATATATATATATATATATATATATATATATATATATATATATATATATGGGTCTATATTAGAACACCGAACATTTGAAATGTCGAGTGTTCTAATATCGACCTGTTTTCAGCAAACGCTGAAAATATTTAAGAAACAGAAAACCAAATTCTTTCCTAAGGAAATGAAGGGGTGCAGAGGGGCTTGTCCCCTGCATTACAAATGTTTTCGATAGTTTGAGTTTTAGATATTTTGATTTTCCGTCTACATGCAGAGGGACCTGATCCAACAGCTGTCATCACATGCAATCTGATAGTTAGAAGATTAACCCGGGTACAGATTAACAGGTGCCTGATGTCTGACATGCAGTTTGATATCTAAGACAACTGTACACATACAAAGTAAACATGCTGCTGAGACATACATATTTAAATCACAGGTGATAGTCAAAGAAAACAAACTTCTATTTTATATTGGATAATGTCCATCAAATTACTGATGATCTTAGATATATGGCACGTGTAATGCTGTAGTGATACTACTGAGACAGAAAAATATACATTAAATATTATGCTCTATAATACAACTGTCGTGGGGAGATTGAACCCGCAGACATTCTCACAATGTGAGAGCAGAGCCTTAACTTCATGACCCACTTGTCCACCTACACAGCAGAAGGCCTCCACAAACATACTTTGAGCTATGTCAGAAATGGCAGGTTTGACACTGGTGTATAAAATTAATACATTTTTAATCTCTGCTGCTGTAAATATTAAAAACTAGGCATTATGAGGCATTTATACTCACCCCAGCACTGTCATAGGCAATCCAGTCTGACAATTACCACACCCTTAAAGTCACAGGCTGACCATGCAGTCCACACTGACTTAAGCATTTGTACTGCATTGAGTAGAATCTGCATGATGTTTACCAGGTGTACTCACCATGCAAATTGAGTGATTCAGAAACAAAAAAAGTTGATCCGTAATTATCATACTCTCATGCCTATAGAGGGTGAATCTACACAATACAAGCATGATGAGAGGCAGAGAATCTCATTACACAATGGAAGAAAACGCTGGTACAAACATTTGATTCCTGCTAATTGTGATTTTGGAGAAAGCATTCTTCTGGCTAAGATATCTGCTTGTATAAGGTAAGTGCATCTTCTTACTGACCCATTCCTTTGTATATTGGTTGCTTTTGACTGCTCTTTACCCAACTGCCTATAAGGGATGTCAGTTTGCCAGTACTTTTAAACATGTTAGCCAGTGTCTTGAGGGACAGATTATAAGAGTACTGAATATAGTAGCCTGCAGGATTGTTAGGCTAGATGGGCAACTCACATCTGACCTCATATTCAGAGTACTGTTTAATATTGTTTTAGTGTTGCATGCCTTATACCTATGTCTTTAGCCATATTCTTTGTACCAATGTAATTGTAATGGTTATGTATTCTTGGTTAGTTGCACTTCTCTGATTGTTCTATGGGGAATATGTGCCGAGTACATCTAGATGCTTGACATTTACTTAAAAGATTGTGGATACAGATTTCTTAACTGTCAGGCACAAATTCGGTATACTATATGGCCTAGGAGGATGGCAGTAGTGTAAGGATTTATGAGACTCATGTGGGAACAAGACTGTCCATTCACCTGTTTTCTAAAACAACAGAGTGATGCCAAAAAAATCAGGGTGTACAGAAAAAAAATGCTGCATCTGGTGTGCAGCCCACATCTACCTGCAGAGACAAATTCTTAGATGCTGAGAATGAGGTACCACTATCACCTTCCATCTCCATGGCTGCTGGTTCTCTGATGTCATTCCAGCTGACCAGCCCTACTGTGACCTGCCTGGGCTATGATTTTCAGCAATGTGAATGCACTGGGTAGTCAGGACTGTGGCCAGTGTGCACGTGCTGACCTACAGGAGTGCATGTCCCATATGTGTGAACCCTTGTATAGACTGAATCACATACTGGATGGTACAAACTTTTCTCTGGTATGTCTGGCAAGTATGGGGGCCATCCTCACAGATGTTCATTTGCCACATCCACAGATGTTAGCCAACATGGTCATGGGTGTGCAAGGTCCTGCTCCTACAGTGTTAACACTTCCAAAGTAACATCTATTGCAGAGGTCTCTACTCCTAGGAGAGGGCATCCCCATGCTCATGGCCATCATCATGTTGGCACATCTCCTAGAAAATGTTTGTCGAAGTCTTGTAGCATACCAGCATCTAGCTAGGTCATGGTACAGCCAGTGCAACTCATGCCAATTTCAGCTCTAATGGGCGGAACATGCTGAGCCCTCTATCATGCATGCCCTGGACCTATCCAGTAGGGCGAGCTGCAGTGATGCACCAACTACTAATGGTATGTCTCTGCAGATATACACAATGACACCACCACAACCCCCAGCACATCACACATATCCACTGACCATTGCCCTTGCCAATATTAAACCCTCTCATACTGGTTCTGACACTTCCCATAAAATCACTTTCTCTTTTTATACACTTTAGCACTCACACTCACACATTTGCCAATGAAAGACATGCACTCATGTATTTTCCACCTGTGCAAATGATGATAACTGTGCATTGTGCTTTGTTTTTTGTTTCTTGGGGTGCTTATGCCTGATGCACAGCATGGCCAGCCTATACATGAGGAAGCAAAATCTGGTGTTGTTTTTGCATGTATTATTTTTATTGTAATATATTTGCTTAACTTTTGTTTGCTATCTTGTAAAGCTATGTGCAATCTGCTGCCTCTTTGCTAGTGCCATGACATACTGTGTACGTCTGTCTGGCATGATCATCCCCTTCTGCTGGCCTCTCCTCTGACTTCTCATCTCACTGTGACTGGTGAGCTGGGAACTATTGTCCCTGTAAGAGTCCACCATGCTGTAAGTGCTTCCTAATTATAATATTGTGTAACGGTGCAAACACAGTCAGTATTTTGTCACATGTGGTAAGTCATACTGCAGAAATTGATTACATGTATAGATCTGCAATCGTGGGGCTCCACACATATCTACTGACCTCACAAGATCCAAATGTAGTGAAAGTTTTGAAAAATGAAGAGAATAAATCCAAGATGACTTCTCTGCTTAATTTAGCAGTAGCATATTGACGTCAAGCAGGAATGGAAATCAAACCAAAAGTAGATAAAAACCAGGCAGCAACTAAATGTGCCAAAAAAAAAAAACAAAAGAAAGAATATAAGGTGAAGGACCAGATGAGAAGGCAAGAAATGTGGAAAAAACATAAATATAGTTGCAAGTATAGAAAACTTCTGGAAGAGCTTCATGTTGATCAAGAATGAACACAGGAATGGTTAAGGAGAGGAGAATTCAAACCAAGAAATGAAAGGTTAATATTGGCAGCCCAAGACAGTGGCCTACATACATGCTGGTTTACAAAGTCCATTGAACATGTGGGAGAAACAGACAAATGTAGGCTTTGTAAAACCAAACTGGAAACAGTCACACACCTTGTTGCTGGTTGCGACACACTAATGGCCGAAGGCATAATAATGTGGCAAGACTGTTGCACTGGGGATTGTGCAAATATTATGGTATCAAAGTGGCTGAAAAACACTGGAAACATGAACCACAAAGCATCATAGAAAATGATGACATTTATATCACATGGGATCACCCATTACCAACAGTTCAAAAGATACATGATAGAAAACTGGAAATAGTGGTCCAAGAAAAGAAGGCAAAAGTAGCATTAATCATTGAAATCGACACACCCAGTGACTATAGTGTCTTGCGTACAGAGAGACACAAAGTCATAAAGTACCAGGATCTGCAGGCAGAAACGAGAGCAATGTGGAAGAAAGATACCCAGACAGTTCCAATAGTAGTAGGAGCAATGGGTCTATAAAAAAAGAATTTACAATCTTATTTAGATATGTTACCAGTCCATGTAACCCCGTACGAATTGCAGAAGGAGTCATTAGTGGGCACATTGTGGATGCTGTGAAGAGCACTTTTGGCTGAAATCAAAGATTGAAACAATACCAGTTTTATGAACTTTAATCATACTTTGACTCAGGAATGGAGTACATTCCCATTATGGTATTAGAAACCCAAAATATATGGAGAAATTAGAAGAGGCAGAGCAAATCACAAAAACTGATAGACCAAAGAACAGCCATAAAGATGATAAAGTGGACTATTGCAGATAAGAAAGAAATTATGAATTGTTACTATTATGCAAAAAGTCCAGAATTTCAAGACACAAGATAAACAAAATGATAAGAGAGAAATTACAGGAAAGAAAAATACTTTTACAAGAAAAACTTTCAGAAGCTTCAAATAAAAATTTGTATTCATTAATACAACAGATTTGTGAAAAACAGTATATAGGCCAAGAAACTTTGATCTGTTTGGAAAAAGAAGCATCTGAGGAAGTGTGAAAATATAAACAATAAAACCTAAAGATTTTTGAAAAGTATAAAAAAGAAATATGAACATGGGAAAGAAAGAGAGATTTGATATGGTGCAATATTTATGCAAAGGAGAAAGCAAATTAATCAACACAAAGAAGGCAGCCCCAAAGATATTTGAAGAGAAATTCAGGCAAAGGCATCCAGATATGGAAATTTTCACAATAAAAAAATAATATCACAAAGAGGGAATGTAGAAAAGAAAATGAGTAAAGTAGAAGTTAAAAAATAGAAGTTGAAGTTATGGAGTGCCTGCGAAGTAAAGGATTTGGTGTAGAAGATCTAACACAGGTTACATCACAGGAGAAGCAGGAAGATCAGGAGACATCTAAAAAAGAAATATGGACATGGGAAAGAAAAGAGATTTAATATGGTGTAATATTTATTCAAAGGAGAAAGCAAACTAACCAATACAAAAAGAGCAGCACCAAAGATATTTGAAGAGAAATACAGGCAAAGGAATATGGATATGGAAAACTTTACAATACAAAAAATAAGAAGACTAAGAGGAAAAGTAGAAAAGGAGATTAGTAATGGAGAAGTTAAAGAAATAGAAACTGAAATTATGGAGTACCTGTGAAATGAAATATTCAGTGTAGAAAATCTAATTCAAAAAGCACCACAACAGGATAGAGCAATGGATATCCAAATTAAGGGGAAACTAATAGAACAGGAAGCAATTGGTCAGGTGCCATATGAAGATATTTTAGAGCCGTCCACAGGAAACCAGTATAAAAGTTCACTTGAAGCTAGAAAGCAAAGGAAGGAACAGGAAACTGTGGAAACTCTGATGCTGTCAATGTTGAGGAGTGATAGGCCAGTGAGTTCCCACATGACAGAGCAATGGATGGCACAGAATGAAATTGAAGAGAATGTGCCTCAGGAAGATGCTATAGAACTCTCTATAGAATGCCTGCAGGAAATGGAAAACAAAAAAATGTGTCCTCAGTTTAGAAGAAAATGAGCTAAGAGAAGAGTTGCTTGATTTAATAGACATAGACATATTAAGATCAATGAAAGAAATAGACTGCAGAAGATCAATAAAACCCCAAAAGTTAGAAGTTTGATAAAACAAATGAACACGGTAATTAGTCTGTAGAGATCCATGCACTATAATAGAAGTAAAGAATATATATTACTGTGCAGCTAAATTAATATCTGATAAAGTTCTACCACAAGACCACAGGGTAGTGAGGGAAAGGAAAGGTTGAAATCGAATACCATCATGGAAGTATCAAACAGAGAAAACTATAAAGCAATTAAGACAAGAAGTGTCACTGTTAGAAGAATATAGAAGAGGGAATAGATCAACAAAAATACTAAGAAAGATAGATGTGATAAAAGCAATGCACAGTATTAGAACCGACCAGGATCTGTCATGCACTATCACAAATAAACTAAAAATCTCAGCATAGGAGAAAAACCTAGAAGATAAATATAAAGGAAAAGTACAAAATAAGCAATTTATTGATGACTCAAAAAAGTTTTATAGAGAATTTGGAAACAAGGTAAAAGGAGTTGAAAGACTGCCGAAAGAAGAAGAAATAGATACATTTTGGAGAAGTATCTGTGAAGATTCTGTGGAACATAACAAAGATGCTAAATGGATAGAAGAAGTAAAAGAAAGAATAAGAAGTTTAAAGGTACAGGATATGAAATGGGATGAAGTAGCAGCCAGAGAGATTGAAATAAAGTTAAGAAAAGCCTCTAATTGGAAAAATCTAGGCCCAGATGCAGAATCTAACTTTTGGTTAAAAGTATTAACATCTTTGCAGAAAGATTTAGCCATGGGTAAGAACTATTTGTATGTGCACCCTGAACAGACACCAACCTGTCTAACAACAGGAAAAACAATGCTCCTACTTAAGAGAGAACCTGCAAGCTACCCTAAAAATTATAGACCAATAACTTGCCTTCCAACAACGTATAAACTGCACGGGAATTGATGCCAACAGAGTTTATAGTCATTTAGAAGAAAACTTGATCATGGCAGTAGAATAAAAGGGCAATAAAAGAAGGTCATATGGAACAAATGATCATTTGTTGTTACATAAAGTAATAGTGGAGAACTGTAAAAATGGGAAGAATCTAAGTATGGCATGGATTGACTATAAAAAAGCATTTGTTATTATCCCAAATTATTATGGATAAAAGAGTGCTTAAAAATGTATAAGATACACCCTACGCTGATAGACTACGTTACAGTGACCATGGAACAGTGGCAGACCACTTTGCAATTAAGCCATGATAATTGACAAATTATTATCTCAGGGATAAAAATTCAAAGGGGGATATTCCAGGGTGACTCTGTCACCGCTGGTATTCTGCCTTGACCTTAACCAATTAAGCTGCCTACTTAACAGCAGGGTCTATATTAGAACCACAAAAAGTCAGTTCAGTGTACGGCTTTCACATCGCAAATGACATTTGTCGAACTTGCTTTTGTGGGGCCTGCGCCCCCCGCTAATTATATATACCAACTCCGAGATCACACTACAGTGAGGAAAGGGCAAATGTTCTGATCTTCACTGTACTGCTATCTCACAATGACAGTTTGTTGAACGGCATTTTCAATGTAAAATGCCATTCACTGAACTGAGCTTTTGTGGTTCTAATATAAACCCTTAACAGCTTAGGTCATGGCTGTAATTTGGCTCCTAGAAAACGACAAACTGTAAAGACCTCAACTTCTCTTTGTCAATGATTTAAAACTGTATAGCTCATTAGATGAGGAACTGAAAGCACAACTGCAAGTTGTCAAAACTTTTTCAGATGATATAACAATGCCATTTGGTCTTGATAAATGTGCAAAAACAACCTTTGAAGCAGGAAAACTGCATCACCAGGAAAATATCAGTTTGGGACAAGAATGTGATATAAAAGAACTTGAACAAGAGGGAGTGTATAAATATTTGGGAACTGATAAAAGATCAACAATAAAACATGAATAAATGTAAATAAAACTTAGTAAGGAATACTTTAGAAGACAAATTAATTCTGAAAACAGAATTGAAGTCTAGGAACAAAATCCACCCTATAAACCAATTTGCTCTTCCTGTCCTAACTTAAAGTTTTGAAGTTATTGACTGGCCCCAAAATGTGTTGGCTAGATTAGATAGGAAAACAAGAAGGATGCTTCATGCTTACCAAATGATTTATAAAAATCAGTGCATACTAAGGTTATATATTCCTCATTCCAAAGGAGGGATAGGCCTCCTTGAAATTGATTACATGTATAGATCTGCAATCATGAGACTCCACACATATCTGCTAACCTCAAAAGACCCAAACATAGTGAAAGTTTTGAAACATGAGGAAAGTAAATCAAAGATGACTTCTCTGCTTAACCTAGCAGAAGCATATCAGCATCAAGCAGGAATGGAAATCAAACCAGAAGTAGATAAAAATCAGGCAGCAACTGAATGTGTCAAAAAACAAAAGAAAGAATATAAGGTAAAGGATCAGATGAGAAGGCAAGAAATGTAGAAAATGCATAAATATAGTTGTAAGTATAGAAAACTTCTGGAAGAACCTCATGTTGATCAGGAACAAATGCAGGAATGGTTAAGCAGAGGTGAATTCAAACCAAAAAATGAAAGGTTAATATTAGTGGCCCAAGAAAGTGGGCTGCGTACACAATGCTTTACAAAGTCCATTGAACATGTGGGAGAAACAGACAAATGTAGGTTTTGTAAAACCAAATTGGAAACAGGTCTATATCACGAAATCGAACTTCCAAAATGTTGAACACCATAAGTTCGAATTTGGAAGATCGAATTCGGATAACATGGACACTTTAAAACAGCAAATTTTTTCCCAGGGAAAAAATTCGCTATTCTAAAAAACACACACATAACACAATCACACCAAACACCTTCAAAACCTACACTAAACCTAACATACACCACTATCTATGCACTAACCTTAACCCAGCCCTAACCCTAAAATCCGTCACTACCGCACATTTACCTGACCTGCACCCTAACCCTAAAGTCCATCATTACCGCACACTTACCTGACCCGTGCCCTAACCCTAAAGTCAGTCACTATCGCACACTTACCTGACCCACGCCCTAACCCTAAAGTCTGTCACTACCTGTTCGTACACTTACCTTGACCCGGTCCGAAAATGCCAAAGCCGCAGAAACAGCCAACTGAATTCTTTCCCTGGGAAAGAATATGGGTTTCTGTGGCTTCGACATTCTCAACTTTTGACTTACCAGGTTCGGCCTTCAGTATTCGGCGTTCACAACGTTCGATTTCGTGATATAGACCCATTGGAAACAGTCGCACACCTCGTTGCTAGTTGAGACATACTAATGGCAGAAAGACTGTATACTGAAAGGTATAATAATGTGGCAAGATTGTTGCACTGGGGATTGTGCAAACATTATGGTATTGAAGTGGATGAAAAACACTGGAAACATGAGCCACAAAGCATCATAGAAAATGATGAAGTTTACATCACGTGGGATCATCCATTACCAACAGTTCAAAAGACAGATGCTAGAAACTGGATAAAGTGGTCTATGAAAAGAAGACAAAAGTAGCACTGATCATTGAAATCGCCACACCCAGTGACTACAGTGCCTTGCGTACAGAGAGACACAAAGTCATAAAATATTAGGATTTGCAGGCAGAAATGACAGCAATGTGGAAGAAAGATACCCAGACAGTCCCAACAGTAGTAGGAGCAGTGGGTCTTATAAAAAAGAATCTACAATCATATTTAGATTTGTTACCAATACATGTAACTGCATACGAATTGTAGAAGGAGTCATTACTGGGCACATTGCGGGTGCTGTGAAGAGGACTTCTGGCTGACATCAAAGATTGAAACAATACCAATTTCATGAACTTTAATCATACTTTGACTTAGGAGTAGGGTCCATTCCCGTCATGGTATTAGAAACCTAAAAGATTTGGAGAAATTAAAAACAGGGCAACACCAGATGAAACTAAACAGTGAAAGCATGCCTTCACCAGCCCAGATACATACTCAGTAATGTTTCTGTTTTGCAACAGTGCATCATTGTATGTCTGGTCTGTTTGATTGTGTGGATACCTAGAAGTGATACCAAGCCAAAGGAATGGAAACAAAATTAGCACAGCTGTAAAAAATAAATTAAACTTTAATGACAAAAAAAACTTAAGCATTTTTGTCCTATTATTCAAGACTTGTTCAGAAGTACAAATACATCAGCAAAACAAGTTTAAATAGACTGACAAGTTAAATCACATGATAGACACTATCCATTAAGATTTAAAGAAAAATACACTGTCATAAATGCTTAAATTAAAAAATATATAAATATAAAAACAAATATATGTATACATTTTTTACAGTCCATGAAAACAATTTAAAAAGATAACTATTAATAAGTCTACAGTCTACCTATCCAGAGCTTTTAATTTTAAAAGTAAGGTTATAGAGCAATGCTCATTCAATCCTGGATAACTAAAAGCATTAAAATAACGTTGCCAGTAAAGTTCTCTCACCTCTAATCGGAGAGAGTGATACTCACCCCAAGCACCAAATGTTCAAGTATAAAAAATTTAAAATGAGGTTCGGTGTTAGCCATAATGTGTTTTGCTAACACATTGCTGTTCTTTTTTTTATTCTTTATATCATAGACATGCTTGTATGTAGATTGTTTTAACATACACTCTGTTTTTCCTATATAATGTGCACTACACACCTGACATGAAGCAGCATAAACCACATTTTTGAAAGGCAATTGTAATTACTTTTCGTTTTAATAAACATACCAGTGAGCATGCATTCCTTTCCCACCATAATATATTTACAGTAGTGGCAAAAGCCACATTTACTCATACCCCTTAACCTGAAGGAAGTGCACGGGATGTAACTTTCAAGTAAATTCTTCAAACACCTCCCTCTCTTATAAACTATAACAGGGCCATCTCCAAATTTGGAGCTTTTCTCAGAATCATCTTTAAATATTACCCGGCTGTTTCTCCATAACTCATCTAACCAAATCACTGTCACTATTAAACTAGTGACAAGAGAACATTTATAAGTATTAACTTCCAATACCATATTTGACTGCTGTCTATTAAAATTTTAATGTCCATCTTTTAAAATAGGATTAAAATGACCAGATTTGCCTCTTGGAAATAACCTCTTTTTTCAATTTTTTAACCATGGACTCTTTTTAAAAACATGCCCTTCCATTAGGAGACATTCTCTTAGAAATTCAGACTTTCTTGTAACCATAAAAGCAGCCCTAACACACTTCCCTTTAACTATGGCCCTCTTTTGATGAGGTGGATGTGTACTAATAAAATGAAGCATAGCATTGGAATATATAGGCTTTCTATAAATATTCGCTACATATGTCCTAGCATTCATATCCATCTGCAATAACACATCAAGAAATGATAGAGCAGTGTTGTTATATTCATAGGTAAAAGCAAGAAAGCCAGTAGTATTATTGATGAAATTAATAAATTCCACCAATTGACTACTAGGATGCTTCCAAATAAGACAGATGTCATCCAGGTATCTCATATAAACCTTGAGGGCCTCATTATAAGTTCCATTGATAATATACTGTTTTACCCAATGAACCTTGACCAAACTGGCAAAGAGTGACTCATAGCCACACCTGTCAACTGCACATAATAATTCCCTTCAAAATAAATAAAATTATTTTTCAAAATAATTTCAAGCATTTCTTCATAGGTATTGATTTTATCTTGAAGGATGTTCTTATCCTTCAACATCTCTATAAACCAGTGTATACCCATATCATGTGGGATCACAGTATAGAGGTCTTTAATGTCTATGGTGACAAGCATATCGTCCTCATGGAATTCAACTGTATTAATTTTCTCCAGAAAGTTCAATGAGTCACTGAAAACATGCTCTTCATCAGATAAAATTCCCTTCAACTTAATATTTAGATATTTTGCACAAGCACTAGTTATGGAAACTTTACCATCAACAATTGGTCTCATATGGTGATCCTGAATATTTTTATGCATTTTAGGAATTCCAAATATTATGAGCGCAACAGGTGATGGCACACTGAGATAGTTGAACTCCTGTATAGATATTCGGCCTTCAATAAACATGTCATTAATCTGTTCTCTAATTTTTCTATAAGCCAAATTTAATTCATTAATACTTATAGGAGCATAGGTGTCTGCTTCCAAGATACCTAACATTCTTTTTTTATATTGATGCTGATCCATTAATACAATCCTGCCATCCTTATTGGGCTTCATAGCCCTTAAACTCTGCTGTCTTACTTTCTTGATTAAGCAGCTCTCATCCTTACCAGAATTAGTTTCAATACACCTTACATTGCTATTTAGTGAGTTTCTCAAATAAATTTCACATAATTTTTCATGTGTTTTCAGAACAGAGTGGAGGGTGAGTTGAAAATACTAGAGATTTTTAGAGGCTCCTCTGTGAATAATGCAGCATTAAAAATTAACCTGAAATTTAATTTTCTAATATATTTTTAATGTCTGTCACTAAATATGCATTATCAGCTTTTCTAGGAGGTACATAGGTCATAGACTTAGAAAGGAGATAGTCTCATCATCTATTATAATGTTAGTAAAAGTATAAACCTTAAAATCACCACTAGCGTTGGTTACATTGTTACAAAATTTCATATGAGAATTAGAGTTAAAAAAATGTTTATCATTCAGTAAAATATCCAGGTCAGGTTCATCCATTATCACCACCTGTGGTTGTTCTGCTGCTGAGGATATGTGTGATTTCTGTTGTACCATTGGTTACTCCCAGAGGACAGTGGCTGATTCCATCATTATTGCCACTGGCTGTTGGCTCCTCTCTCCTTCAGTCTCTTCAATCTCCTTAGGGGTGGAAAATCCTCTTGATTGTTGGACATACCTCTCAACTGTCCAGATTTTCACAGAATGTCCAGATCTTTGGTTCATATTTTTGACCTGTTCCTCATAAAATTTGTGGTTTTCTGGCAGATCACTGGGATGATCTGAGAATTGAAGTCAGTATATAATGACATTCAGATGAGTTTCAGACTTCATATCCTTTAGAAAATGTATGTTAAAACAAACCCTGTTATTCTAGCAACTTTCTAAGTTTATAAGAGCAATATTTAAATTGTGTCCCTATTTTGAGGTCATTGTCTCCCCATTTTGTTAGACTTAGTCCAGATTTCTTGCACTAACACATTGAAGGGTATGATAAAGGGAGATTGGAATTGCTAGAAACCACACTGTTAATTGCTGAAGAAGGGGGTCTGGAGTCCATGGTGTATAAATGCCAGGTGTCAGAATGTGGTAGAACATGATCCCCATCATCTTGTTGTTCCTGCATCGGGCCATGTCTAAATTTCTTATAACCCCATGCTTGACAGGGGGGTGGGCTCAGGTAGGCATCACCAGCTTTGTACTCATTAAAATCCATGTTCCATTTCTTTACTTTTTTATCTTTTAACTGAGCAATTTGGTTCTCAATACTAATAAAAATTCTGACATGTTCAGATTTATATTGAGTATATTCATTATGAGTAGTCTCAGCCTTAAGTTTGTCAATGATTTTGACATTATGTTAAATTAGGCATTCCATGTACTCGATGCCATGACTGTTAAATAGTGAAAGAAGCTCTTGATGGAATAAAGAATCTTTTTCAAGTCCCATAAGGTACTTCCAAATCCTTAAGGCCCTAGGGACAATTTCAGACCTGACACAACATGCTAAATAATTATTCTTCAATTGGAGTTTTTTAAGCTTGAGGAGCTTATAGTCTAACTTCTTTAAGTGGTCACAAATGTCAGAAAAGTCAGAGTCAGAAACCCAGCTACCAGAATCAATATTGAAATCCAAAACACTATTTAGTCAGTCATCGAGCCTAGGGACATTGTGATAATTATTAGACAACTGTTGACTTATTGGCTGGCCAGAAAAGCCATTAGAGCCATCTGATGTGCAGAGAATATTAAAGCTACAGAGGGAAATTGACGGTGTCAAAGTGATTAAGCCGATACTTTATTCTAACTTAAATTTTTGACACTTTGAAATCAAAGAGATGGTCGGCTAATGTTTCAGTGACAGTTTGAATGACTTCTCTACAGATTTTAAAAGAAGTTTACAGAAAATTGTGAGTTTATATGTGTATTAATTCTGAATTTAAGGAACAATGAGGTATATTTTATGGTATTTGATGCTACAATATTTTCTTCCAAAATACAATAAAGCATAAACTGGACAGATGGTTCCCCTTGCAGACATACTTACAGTCATAGAACTAGATAATTTTTTATGCAATGTTATTGACTGTTATACTGTGAGGGATAATTACTTTTATTTTAATAATTGGTATTTAAAGCTTACAACTTGATACAAGTATTCTGGTTTGAGTAATGCACAAATCGTATAGCACTTTCTAAGGTTAATGATATACAAAATAATTTAATTATGTGTGATTACACAGTGACATGCATAAGTTTTGTATGTCTTTTCAGGAGTTTTGAACTGAGGATTTAACTGCAGGTATGTACAAGCATAGGATTATTAGAGTTATAAGGGGTATAAAAGTCAATTAATTACTAATATATCAAAGATTATAGTAACTCCATATGTTTAACATCATGTAGGAGAATGGAACTGTTCCTCAGGACTGGAAAATATCTTATATTGTTCCAGTTTTTAAAGCAAGTAAATATGGAAATATAAAGCTGATAAGTATATTTTTTGGCACTTCAAGTGTTCATAGTTCTGCACCGTCTTATTTTTGCTTGACTGAATTATTTATATATTTGCTGGCATTGTATTCTGATCTCTGCTGAAACCTTTTTTTCACACCCTATTGCTGTTTTTCTTAAAGTTGGTAAAACTGGTCTAACAGCTTTTGTGTTATCTGATTGTCTCAAGGCTTGCTGGTATAAAAAATATTCCCTTTTTGTAAACCCCTGCATACCATTGCTGGAATCTCCTTGTTTTCTGACTGAGAGTGCTTCTCAAACAATCTGGAAATATAAATCTGATAAGTATACAGTGGCTATAAAAAGTTTACAAACCCCTGTTAAAATGCCAGTTTTTTGTGATATAAAAAAACGAGACCACAATAAATAATTTCAGAATTTTCCCACCTTTAATGTGACCTATGACCTGTACAATTCAATTGAAAAACAAACAAATCTGTTCGGGGAAAAATATAAAAAATAAAAAATGTACAATAAGCTAGTTGCATAAGTGTGCACACCCTTAAACTAATACTTTGTTGAAGCACCTTTTGATTTAATTACAATATTCAGTCTTCTTGGGTCCACACCTGCCATCAATTAAAGAGACTCTGATTAACCCCAAATAAAGTTCAGCTGTCCTAGTAGTATTTTTCTGACATTTACTCAGTTGCCTGCTACAGCAAAAGCCATGGTTCACAGAGAGTTTACAAAGCATCAAAAGGATCTCATCGTTGAAAGGTATCAGTCAGGAGAAGGGTACAAAAAACCTTCCACAGCATTGGATATACCATGGAACACAGTAAAGACAGTCATCAAAAAGTGGAGAAAATATGTGACAAAAGTGGCATTGCAAAGAACTGGATGTCCCTCCAAAATTGATGAAAATACAAGACAAAAACTGGTCAGGGAGGCTGCCAAGAGACCTACAGCAGCACTGAAGGAGCTGTAAGAATTTCTGGCAAGTACTGGTTGTGTACTACATGTGACAATAATCTCCCGTATTTTCCATATGTCTGGGCTATGGGGTAGGGTTGCAAGATGGAAGCCTTTTCTTACACAGAAAAACATCCAGTCCCACCTAAAATTTGCAAAACAATACATCAAGTCTCCAAAAAGCATGTGGGAAAATGTGTTATGGTCTGATGAGGCAAGGGCTGAACTTTTTGGCCTCAATTCCAAAAGGTACGTTTGGCGCAAAACAACACTTCGCATCACCAAAAGAACACCATCCCCATGGTGAAACATGGTGGTGGCAGTATCATGCTTTGGGGTTGCTTTTCTTCAGCTTTAGTCAAGGTGGAGGGAATAATGAACAGTTCCAAATATCAGTCACTTTTGGCCCAAAACCTTCAGGCATCTGCTAGAAAGCTGAAGATGAAGAGGAATTTCACCTTTCAGCATGACAATGACCCCAAGCATACATCCAAATCAACAAAAGAATGGCTTTACCAGAAAATAATGAACATTTTGGAATGGCCCAGCCAGAACCCAGACCTAAATCCAATAGAAAATCCGTGGGGTGACCTGAAGAGAGCTGTGCACAAGAGATGCTCTCACAATCTGACAGATTTGGAGCTCTTTTGTAAGGAAGAGTGGGCAAATATTGTCAAGTCAAGATGTGCCATGCTGATAGACTCCTACTCAAGAAGACTGAATGCTGTAATTTAATCAAAAGGTACTTCAACAAAATATTAGTTTAAGGGTGTGCACACTTATGCAACCAGCTTATTGTACGTTTTTTATTTTTTATATTTTTCCCCTAACAGATTTGTTTGTTTTTCAATTGAATTGTACAGGTTAAAGGTGGGAAAAGTTTTGAAATGATTTATTGTGGTCTCATTTTTTTATATCGCAAAAACCTGTCATTTTAACAGGGGTGTGTAAACTTTTTATATTCACTGTATTTTTTGGCACTTCAACTGTTCATAGTTCTGCACTGTCTTATGTTTGCTTGACTGAATTATTTATATATTTGTTGGCATTGTATTCTGATCTCTGCTGAAACCTTTTTTGTCCCACCCTCTCACCCTACTGCTGTTCTATTTTTAAAGTTGGTGGATCTTGCAGTTGCCCGCCCCTACTGTAAATTTGATCTGGGGCACTCCTCCCAGTCCCATCTCATTAGCTCATTCTACCTAATACAAAGATCATTTGGGAAGGGCAAATCCCTTAGTCCCTTAACCTTGAATTATCTTCTTTTCCTGCTGTCTCCCTTTTTACTTTATATAAAGAAGACACTTTATTCAGCTGCTTATATTTTTCTATTTGTGTTTCTTCTTACTACTGTGTTACTTCATCTTGCTTTGCTTCTTCCTGCTACTTGCTGCCTGTTCTCTAAAGTGTTCTACTGCATCTATTCTGTTGCATTTATTACTGCTTGTTTATAGCCTGTCTAAATTGTTAAGTGTTATTCTCAGGGCCGGCCTTAGCCAAAATGGTGCCCTAGGCGAAGTAGTGCTTTGATGCCCCGAAGCCCCACCCACACCATTTCAGCCACACCCACAGGGTCATTCCCCAAGAAAGCCAGTCCAGTCATTTCCTTAAATTATTTAAATGCATAGGAAGAAAAAGATACCTTGTAATGTAGTTAAACTGCAACTACCTTTGCAGCATTTTCTACTTTAAATACCAGAGCAGGATCATGGTCAAATAGGGCCCTAGGCAGGGTAATAGACCACTCCTCCCACAGCAGACCCTCCTGCAGCAACCCCCTGCCCCCCCCCCCCCCCAGAAGCAGTCCCCTTCTCAGCCATTCCAGTGCTCCATTATTTGGTTGTTTCTCACCAGTTACCATGCATACTGTTCTCTTATTTGATTCTACAGTGATTACAGATATTGAAATGAAATAGCTCAAACAAAGATAGCCATTTGCTAAGCAAACAATAGTCTTGCAATGAAAACAGACTTAGCATAAGCAGTCAACTTCCCTGCCTTTGAAACTCACATTCATTGAAATGGCATGAAAACCCACATTATATAAAATGAATCAGGCCAGTGGAGAATTGTGTACCTTTGGTCTGTTTTCAAAACAGACTCCTTGCACACATTTTTAGGGCCATGCATACATGTATTTGTTCTTTGGTTCACATTCCTGATTGCACTGAATTATGTTCCTTGTATAATACAGCACCACTTATTAGAATGTGTTTTACATTTGTAGTTTTAAACATTCTTTTAATAGGCAGTGAAACAAAATGTATGAAACAATAACTACCCATTTCAGAAAATTTCAACCATAAAATGCCACTCAAGACTTCTGTCATTACAATCCACCAGTATTACTCCATACGCACAATCTCTGCAGAAGTAAAATCATCTGAATTCCACATTAAAGAAATCTGTAACTAATGAAGAGGTTGCTACTGGCAAACAACTTTACATATCAATGTTTTAGCTACAAATTCAGTGCCTGCTGTCCTAGAAGAATTAATTGCCTATAGTATATTCAAAAATTGGTACACTGGTAATATTGCAATAGGAAATGACTAACAAGTTCATAGTCACTATGCATCTCATACAAAGGACATACTCAGGAGTGTAGAACCCCTATCCCCCCTTATAAAGCACCAAATAATCAACAGTCATATGGGCACTGCAGTATCAGCACTCCATCTACATGGTGTGGAAGTAGAATCCACAGCCTTCTGGACCAAAGGCAATTAGGCTACAACACTGCTTTCAGATTCTACACCACAGTGTGCCATTTGATAAACAAAATACAGCTAGTTGCACACTGAAAACATTTACAATTGTTAGAGTGTGTTTTAAATTTTAGTTTTGAACATTTTTCCAGTAAGCAGTGAAACAACATGTATGAACCAATGGTAACAGTTAAAACAAATACACCCACCGAAGCAATTGTTTCTCCGCTGTCTTGACAAAAAATGTAATACATCCAAAAACGATAACCAGCGAGAGGCAACCAATCAGCCCAATAAAATAATCCAGTCTGCATTGTAAAAATATAATGGTTCTTTTATTATGTGCACAGGTAAGCGCTTTCACCAAAGCTTCTTCAGACCTTAAAAATTTTCCGCCAAACAAACATTTTCTTTTATACTGATCATATGATCAAATATCAATTAATCAATTAACTTTCTTAAAAAAACATTCATCACTTATCCCTACTAAAACTAAAACCAGAAATATTCAAGCATTAATACATTTTTTAAAAGGACTTTAAACTATAAAATTTATAACACTTTTTGCATGTGAGTTCTAATTCATGCTTTTAAATATTCAGCGCAGAGCATTTCGATTCTTAGATGCATTAGATGCTGCTTCAGAATTTAACAGCATCAACTATCCTGTTGTCAATAACTGAATAAACAGAGCATTTTATTATTTCAACTGAGCTTTCCAAACAACGGTATTACCTAGGATAGCTACTAATACAACATTTCGCATCAGCTATCATATTCAATGCTATAATAATGTTTCACTCTACTTCTATTCACGAGTGTGTAAATATTCAGTTATTTTAAAACATAGTTAAAAAGTGTTTTACTCTACTAAGTGATCTGTGCACTGAAAAATAAGTTGAAAAATAATATATGTGTGTTATCTATTTTTTATATATGACATGTGCCATTTTTTATTATTTATTTACCCTCCGATAGACACTTCTTCCACCTATATCAACAATGCACCCCACCTTCCATAATCCGAAACTCTTTCAAAGGGTAAGACGCCACACATTCAATGGGAATACACCATTCATCTGTCTCCGACAAGCCCATGTATAACCTTTACGAAGGCAACTAGCCAGAAAATGGACTAATAAACACTAGGAATAGATCTCTCGATGGAAGCACTGCATCCTATCTCATAAGTCTTCTCGAACTCACTACTCGGCTATAAATTCTAGCATAAAAAGGCAAACTAACTATACATGTTAAAAAATAATATAAGTAACTGACCCAGGAAGGTAATAGGAGCCCAAAGTGCCACTAATTGTCTAAATGGCTATTTCTAAAAAAAACACCACATATTATCAATATTATATGACCATAGACATCAGCATGTAATAACGTCCATAGAAATATTGGATTGATATATAAAAATATATTTGTATGTTTTAACCTTATAGTCTGATTCATAGGTGGAGACTAAAAGCAGCAATTATTAATATAAATTGTAATCTCTTTAAATAGACTGACGTCAATATTTGCTAACGTTATGTTCTAATTATACTACTAGCTTAAAGAATAATAAATAAGGCTTGATGGCCTCTAAATTTCTAAATAACTATTTTTAATACACAAACTGCAAAATAAATATTCTATATCTATATGCACAGGCACATATCTGCAAACGCTCAACAAGTAATCCTCATACGCAATATAATGATAGCATGGTTGAAAAAATATATTCTTAAAAACTATATTAAGAAGGAATATATTGAATATTTTATAAAAACTCAAATGACCAATAGTTAAAGTAACATAAAAGATTTTTTGAAAAATCTGTCTCAATATAAACTATGTTGTATATGATATATATATATATATATATATATATATATATATATATATATATATATATATATATACGCCACTGATTATAAAATCTTATTTTAGTAAAGATCATTAATACTTTTTGATGGTTACCCTTCTATTCCTAAGGATCGGTTTGATTGTTGCTCTTTCATTTAAGCCCCTAACTTTATCTGCTCTAAGTTTAATAATCCAATTGACCTCCTTGTTTTCTGTGGCATTTCTAATATTTTCCTTCCCGTATCTTAGGCATATATATGTCTATAACCTTAAATTTGAAAGTATGATCTTGACCTTCCATATGGACATGTTTCACTAACGTGTTATTTTCATAATTAATTCTTATACCATATAAATGCTCTCTAATTCTGTTTTGAAACTTACGGTCAGTTTTGCCTACATCGAACGAGAAGCATTTTTGACAGGTTGCTAAATATACTACGTGCATAGTGTTACAGTCTGCTGTAACTTTAAAATAGTGATGAATTCCAGTGTCTGGATGTATAAACTCTGAACTCTCATCTATATATATGGACAGTATCTACAACCTCCACATGGTGTAGTCCCATTATAATCATTGGTTTTAAAGTCTCCTATGTGATGGCATAACAGCCTTTTAAGATTTGGTTTGTTCTTGAATAGATACCTTGGTTTTAACCCTACTATTTCCTTATATCTTCATCTATGGTTAGAATATGCCAATGTTGCTGGATTATTTTCATAATATCTTGATTATCCACTGTATAGAACATGGATATTCGTAAACCCTGATTCTCATTACTGGATATCTTTCTGGTTCCTGTTATATCTGAAAAATATGGTGCTGCCCTATCTAATCTCATAATATTCAAATCTCGTGGGCCTTCTTCTATGTCCTTGCCTTTGTATCCACGCTTAACTAATCTACTTCTAAATTAACTCATTTCCTCTTGGTATCCCTCTTTTGTGGCATTTAAGCGCGATATTCTCATAGCCTGCCCTTTAATTATATTATTAAATACATATTGTGGATGCATACTTTGTCTATGGAGTATTGCATTTTTATAGCATTTCTTCCTGTGAACTCCTGTATTAATGTAGGTGTCCATTACCCTATCGACGTATACATCCAAATATTCTACCCTTGTATATGAGATATTGGAGGAAAATTTTAGGCATTCTGTCATTCTGTTCATTATTAAGATACTTTCATGTAACTTTTGTTCCTCTTCTTCCCAAATAAGGAAGACACAGTCGACAAAACGACGATAAAAAATCACATGATCTTTAAACCAGGTCTCCTGAAATAAATATTCTTCCTCCCACAATGCTAGAAACATGTTGGCGTAGCTCTTGGCACAAGAAGTGCCCATAGCTATGCCTTCATGCTGGGTATAGATAGTGTTGAGGAAAACAAAGACATTATTCGTGAGCACCAGCAATAAAGAATAAACCTATAAGTTGAATGTTAGATTCACTGTATTCACTATGTTTGATTAAATACCTTTTTATATATTCTATGCCTAAATTATTCGGTATAATTGTGAATAATGATTGAATATCCAATGTGGCAAACAACGGTAGTTTGCATAGATGTAATACTGGTATGTTCATATAGGTCCATAAGAAACTGTTTTGTGTCTTTCAATACTACTTTGTTTTTATTCAGCACTGGCCTAAGTTGTTTCTCAATATAAAATGAAAATGTTTTTGTACACCACCCTCTCCCAGAGGCTATTGGTCTCATGGGAGGATTTATTGAATTTGTATGTACCTTAGGTATACCTTGTATCTCAGGTATCAAAGGATGTTCTACCTCTAAAAATGTTGCTAATTCTTGAGTGATTATGTTGCTACTAATTAATTATTAATAATTCATTATTATTCTTTAAGCTAGTTGTATAATTAGAACATAACGTTAGCAAATATTGACGTCAGTCTATTTAAAGATATTACAATTTATATTAATAATTGCTGCTTTTAGTCTCCACCTATGAATCAGACTATAAGGTTAAAACATACATATATATTTTTATATATCAATCCAATATTTCTATGGACTTTATTACATGCTGATGTCTATGGTCATATAATACTGATAATATGCGGTGTTTTTTTTAGAAATAGCCATTTAGACAATTAGTGGCACTTTGGGCTCCTATTACCTTCCTGGGTCATTTACTTATATTATTTTTTGACATGTATAGTTAGTTTGCCTTTTTATGCTAGAATTTATAGCTGAGTAGTGAGTTCGAGAAGACTTATGAGATAGGATGCAGTGCTTCCATCGAGAGATCTATTCCTTGTGTTATTAGTCCGTTTTCTGGCTAGTCGCCTTCGTAAAGGTTATACATGGGCTTGTCGGAGACGGATGAATGGTGTATTCCCATGGAATGTGTGGCGTCTTACCCTTTGAAAGACAGTTTCGGATTATGGAAGGTGGGGTGCATTGTTGATATAGGTGGAAGAAGTGTCTATCGGAGGGTAAATAAATAATAAAAAATGGCACATGTCATATATAAAAAATAGATAACACACATATATTATTTTTTTAACTTATTTTTCAGTGCACAGATCACTTAGTAGAGTAAAACACTTTTTAACTATGTTTTAAAATAACTGAATATTTACACACTCGTGAATAGATGTAGAGTGAAACATTATTATAGCATTGAATATGACAGCTGATGCGAAATGTTGTATTAGTAGCTATCCTAGGTAATACCGTTGTTTGGAAAGCTCAGCTGAAATAATAAAATGCTCTGTTTATTCAGTTATTGACAACAGGATAGTTGATGCTGTTAAATTCTGAAGCAGCATCTAATGCATCTAAGAATCGAAATGCTCTGCGCTGAATATTTAAAAGCATGAATTAGAACTCACATGCAAAAAGTGTTATAAATGTTATAGTTTAAAGTCCTTTTAAAAAATGTATTAATGCTTGGATATTTCTGGTTTTAGTTTTAGTAGGGATAAGTGATGAATGTTTTTTTTAAGAAAGTTAATTGATTAATTGATATTTGATCATATGATCAGTATAAAAGGAAATGTTTGTTTGGCGGGAAGTTTTTAAGGTCTGAAGAAGCTTTGGTGAAAGCGCTTACCTGTGCACATAATAAAAGAACCATTATATTTTTACAACGCAGACTGGATTATTTTATTGGGCTGATTGGTTGTCTCTCGCTGGTTATCGTTTTTGGATGTATGAACCAATAATGACAAAACTGCTAATTTCAGAACATTTTAACTATAAAAACATCTGTCATTGCAACCTACCACTATCAGTCAATAAGCACAATCTCTGCAGAAGTAAAATTCACCCGCATAATTATACACAAGAGATTTGTAACTAATGAAGAGGCTGCTACTGGCAAACAACTTTACATTTCAGTATTTCATCTACAAATTTAGTGCTTGCTGCCCTTGAAGAATTAATTGCCTACATTACAGTAAAGAAAAAAGTGGTACACTGGTAATATTGCAATAGAGAATGCCTGAGAAACTATTTCAGAAAAGTTCATAGTTACTTGACATCTTAAACAAAGGATGGCACACTATGAAATGCTGAACCCTATGCCCCCTTAAAATGCAGCGAATAACTGGCAACTACAGCATTAAATACCATGCCTCCATACCTCTCAACCTCTTAGCACAAGAAATCTGAATAAAGTCTAAAATAATGGGAGGGGGCAAAGAACCCCCAAACAGGGGCAGATTATAAATATTGCACTTACAGACTTAGAAAGTTGCTAGAATAACAACATTTGTTATAGCATGCATTTTCTGAAGGATGTGAAGGCTGATACTCAAATGTATGACATTTAGTTATTTAAATCATCAGTGATTTGCCAGAAAACCACACATTTTATGAGAAATAGGCCAGAAATATGAAACAAAAATCTGGACAATTGAGAGGTATGCATACCTCTCAACCTCTTAGTGCAAGAAATCTGTCCAAAGTCTTACATGATGTGGATGCAATGGCCAAAATATAGGGATAGATTTTAAATATTGCACTGTTTTTAACTTAGAAAAGTTGCTAGAACAACAGGATTTGAGTTAACACACATTTCTGAAGGATATGAAGTCTGAAAGTTGTCTATAAACTCAGCCCAAAACTGCCTGTGTACCACTAATGGCCAGAGGCAGTTCCTAAATGTTTTATCCCATGCATGGGTCTCCTCAGATTTTCTACAGTATGATCCCAGTTATCATCATTAAGTGTAACGTACAACTATCAACCATGGAATGGGTAAGGTCAATCTAAGCAAATAGGATAGGTTAATTTGAGCATAAAAAGGGAAACTGGCTAGACTTAAAATGTCCTGCAAGGACAGCTAGCCTAGTACTTACGTATGACCCAATGGACAGTAGAAAAGAAAAACATACATCAGGAATACCCAGCACTATGGATAAAAGCCTGCTAAGAATGTAACCAATGATATCATGAGCACCCAGCAATGCTAACTATAGAAAATATGGGGTGTTCATTTTTTTTCTTAGCTGGGGCTACAGATGAAAATAGGTGGAGGTTATAGCAACAAGTGATGTGCCAATGAGAATGAAACAAATGGCAACTCAGTTATCAACAAAAGTAGATTGGGGGTATTACGGGTTAGTTCTTCAGCTGAGGTGGCTATCCTAACAGGCCACAGAATAATTTCCTCTAATAAAGATATTAAAACACTGTACTCTACATTCCTTATTGTATTCCGCAGTGGTACAGCGGTAGCGTTGTTACCTCACAGCAACAGGTTCTCCCGTTCGATTCTCGGCTTGGCTTGGGAGTGCCTTCTGTGTGGAGTCTGCATGTCCTCCCCACGGTTGGGTAGCATTCAAAAGACATGCGTGCGTAAATGGGCGTGCCTTCGTTGAAGGTTGGGCATCGAGCTGGCACCTCGGCATTTCGTAAAAGTCTACTGCCAATCATTAGCGGACCGGAGTTCCGCTGTGGCGACCCCTTACTGGGAAAAAGCCAAAAGACAAACAACAACAACTCTACATTCCTTATTGTGGTTATTCTATACAAAGACTAAGAAGGTACTCAGTGGACTTCCTACTCATTCTTCCAGAACTGGAGGTAGACATGAATACTCCAGGTCTGCTAGCTCAGGGTCACTATTTACAAAGTCTGTGTACTGTATGGCCTAAGGTCATTTTAGCAATCATGTATGTGGCCGTCGGGAGGCAAAAAAGTAAAGAAGCTTTTGAAATGTGTACCTTATTACTAGTCATGAAACAAAATGATTTAAATTTAGCAGTCTTTAATAAGGCCTGAAGAAATCTACATTCTGAACCACACTTGCAGCTGGAATAGTTCTAATTATGCATTAGAACTAAAGATTAAGGGATTACTATAATAAATATAATGTACAACAGTAGAATTTAATGAATATGTTAATGATCTTTGGATGAGTTATGTATAACAACTTTGAGTTTGATCCCCATATGCTCAGCTTTCATGTAGCTTGAAGGATCAATGGGTCATCCTTGAAAACAAGCAGATGCATTTAGTGGGTCTTACTTTGTTAACAGCACCCAAGTAAAATAAGGAAATCAACAGTACATTACCTCCAACATTCGCATTCACCAAGAGGAGATGCACATATATTTCTATTGCTAAACATAATGCTTCTTTTCAGGGAAGCTGTCCAGCAAGAAATAATTAAAAATGTTTCAGATAAAACCTGAAAAAATAATAAGAGAAAGACTATTTCAAAAGCACCAAAGACTCCACAAATAAGTTTCTGCATGGCTAGAAATTCTAGCTTTTGACTGGGATGTTATTTTTCACTTGCTAGTACAGTGTGTGTGTGTGTGTGTGTGTGTGTGTGTGTGTGTGTGTGTGTGTGTGTGTGTGTGTGTGTGTGTGTGTGTGTGTGTGTATATATATATATATATATATATATATATATATATATATATATATATATATATATGATCATTATTTGGGTGACTTCAGTTCTGTGATTTACCAAAGAACTACAAATTTTTTGAGGACAGTTGTGAGGTATGTTGCTTGCTCACTCACACAAACACACACACACAGCTAGCAGTACAAATACACAAACCTACTTTCTCACGAAGCAAGACACACATTCCTTCTCTTTCATACAGCAACTACCAACTTGTTTAAATTCCACACACTCCTACTCTTATACAACACAAACAAGCACCTTCTCTCTCATACACACACACCTACTCACTCACACAGTAAGACACGCACTTTATCTCTCATACAAACAGAATGACCCATTTAAATTACACACACACACACTTTCTCTCGCATACAGAAGCCCAGTTTAAACTACACAGACACACACATACACTTACCTTCTTTTTAAACCGAATGGCCACATGCGTACACATGCAGTTAACTCCTCTCTTGAAGTGCTAGTTTAATTTCCGCGCACAACTTTAGAACCCCTTCTTTACGTCCATGCTGGCGTGCATGAATGTGATGCACACATGTTCCTCCTTAAAGGAGAAGACTCCACTACCGTCGAGTGAAGTGTTTTTTTTTCTTTTGGTTAACTGGTGAAGTATCTGGCCAACCTGCAAGTATAAAAGTGGGAAGGTACTCACCCCCCCCACACACACACACACACTATCCTTCCGGTGCCCTATGTTTTATTTATTTTAATTAATTTACTTTTCTTATTATGCATTCGCAATTAATTAAAATAAATACAGAAATAAATATACACAAATTGCACCATTTACGATGCCGGCCTGTATGACGCCCTAGGCGGTTGCCTAGTTCGCCTATGCCTAAGGCCGGCCATGGTTATTCTTAAGTGTTATTCTAAGCTATTGGTTTTGGTTTAAGCACTTGGGCTTTAGACCACCCCTTAGCTCTCCCTCAGATTCTGACAAATATGGATGGACAATTTCCTACAGTTTCTCCTGCCAGTCTGGTTGATATGGGCATCCTGAGACAGTGTAACAACTGCCTCATGTACATGAACAACCATCTACTACTACCACCTAGGAACACAATGATGCAATTACATTAGGAACCTAGATTCCAAACTCTCCCCCCTTCAAGCCAGTATATCTGGCACTGAAAAGGAGACCTCTGAGGCAAAAGCACACGTGATCTCCACAGCCCTCTATACCACATACCATGCATAGTCCATACACCTGTGCCTCACAACCACTAAGGCTTCACCATAAGCCCAACATATTAGTCATAGGAGACTCCATTGTGAGACACACTGATGTGCCTCTCACTAGGGTGGATAAGGAGAAAGTCACGGTTAGCTGTCTATCAGGTGCCAGAATCCACCATATCACACATGCACTCAAGTCTCTCAACAACAGGTACTGTTATGACTCTGTCATAGTTCATGTTGGCATGAATGACTTGAGACTGGACTATATGAAGAGACTATATGAAGAGAGACATGATTGAGCTCACTGATTATGTGCCCCAAGCATGTATGTCCCTAGCCTTAAGCAGCATTCTACCATCACAAAGAATGATGCTTCAGTACAAACAGAAAATGATTGACTTTAACAATTGGCTTAGTTTCTGGTGTCATTCCAGGGGGATCCAGTACCTGACAGCCTGGGAAGATATGATCGACAGACCATGATGCTTTGCCAGAGATGGCCTGCATCTGTCTCACCTGGGCTTCAGGCTTCTGGCAAAGGCTCTTGCCTCCCCTATAGTGCCTTTTTTTTTAGAAAAAGTGATGAGGTTAAAACTACCAACATAAAAATTTCAACAAAACACAAATTAAAGGTCATGCTGCTAAAAACATCTAAACATGAAACTGCACTCATTGCAAGCATTCCTAACACTGGAAAATGCTGACATCTGTGCAGCCACAGAAACCTGGTTCAAAGATGCAGACAGCACCCCAGCCTTACCTGGTTACTCATCCTATCATACATTCAGACCCCAAACTGTGGGCAGTAAAGCCAAAGGAGGTGGAGTTTCAATATATATTAAAAACATGCACACCTCCAGCCTGGTCAAACAGTATGACGCACAAAAGACACTCCAGGTGCAGTTAACCATTGACAAGACCCCTATTCAAATCATAGCTAGTTACCGGCCCCCAAATCTGACTCAAGATGCTCAATCCGCCTACTTGAACCTGTTCAAATCTATCAAGGTTCAACCCTTTACCCTGATCCTGGGTGACTTTACCTTCCCAAACATAGACTGGAAGAACTACTCATGTCAGAGCACAAATGCCCAGAGATTCCTTGATTTTGTCAATGCAGATGCCTTGGAACAGCTAGTCGATACCTCCACAAGGAGTGATAATATCTTGGACTTGGTATTAACCAACATGAGTAACCACTGCAGCATCCCTATAGTATCATCTTCCCTGGTAAGATCCGGCCACAAAGCAGTCACTTTCGAAGTCACCATCTCCCCCAACCCCTCTCTAGCTAGGATCAGACATAAAAACTTCTACAAAGCTGATTACAGCCTCCTGAGGGATGGTATAAACAGCTTCACAGCTCCCTCCCCCTCTGTAGGAACTGGTACCAATATCCATAACTACACCAAAGCACTATACGAGCATTTATTTAGATGCATGAAATCAGGAATACCCGACAGGACTAAACCATCCTCTGCAAGGAAGAGTAAACCTGTCTGGTGAATATCTGCAATAAATAAACTCTATAACAAAAGGAAAAAATTGCTGTCCAAGACCAAGAAGGAGCAAGTGCCCAATTGGAAGCAATATCATCTTAGTCTAACAAGCAAATAAGAGCACTAGTGAAATCCTCCAAAGCAAACTTTGAGTCAAAATTAGCCACATCTACTAGACACAATCATAAGGCCTTCTTCACATATGTCTGTAACCTCAAAGCACCCATATCTGTTCAGAACTGGTGGTCAAGGACACCACATATACAAATGCTGTAGATATAGCAAACTTGCTGGCTGAGAGATTCAGTGAAAACTTTCCCCCTCTGTCCCCCCCATCAGTAAATCAGGACATCCCCAGTACCTGCCCCCTTCCCCTTATATCTATGGAACAGGTCATCACTGCTCTCTCAAAGGCAAAAAATACAGCCTCCATGGAAACCAATAACATTCCAGGTTGCATTCTATGTGAACTCAGTCAGGAACTTGCAGCACCACTAGGCACCTTATTTAACCAAAGCCTGAGTACCAGCTTTGACCCAACCGAGTAGAGAACAGCCACTGTCAACCCTTTACACAAAGGTGGTGTGTCCACTGATCCAGAAATTATAGACCCATCAGCCTAACTAGCCTGATCTGCAAGGCCATGGAACAGATTATCATGGACCTCATCAACAATGACATTGGCAACCTCCAAACACTTTATCCCACACAGTGGCTTCATCAAGGGGAGGTCATGTCTGCTAAATTTGGTTGACTTCTTTGAGACAGTCACCAAAGCCATGGATGAGGGGAAGACGGTGCACACCGCCTACCTTGACCTGGCCAAAGCCTTTGACACTATTCCCCACTTGGGCATAGTAGATAAACTCTCTCAGCTGGGCATCAATCCATATGTTACCATATGGGTAGCAAACTGGCTCACTGATAGAACCCGCGTAGTCAAAATAGGGGAAGCCACCTCAAGCAGTAGACCTGTAACAAGTGGCATACCCCAGGGTTTGGCCTTGGGGCCTCTGTTATTTGGGATATATTTTCTGAGGTGCAGGCCAAAACCAGTGAGCTATGGCTGACCACATTTGCAGATGACTGCAAGCTGGGTGCTGTCATCAATTCCTCCAGTGATGTGGACATCTTCCAAGAGGGTCTCACTCAGACAAATGACTGGTGCCAGAAACATGGCCTCAAGCTGAATACCAAAAAAATGCATCATCATCCCCTTTGGGAGAGTGACATCCCCACAACTTATCACATTAATAACAACATCCTAAGCACTCAATCAGTCGTGAGGAATTTGGGCACCCAGATTGATAGCAACCTGACTTTTGACCCTTTGTACGGAAAGCCTTCTACATGGCCCACCTCATAAGTAAGGGTATCTCATCCAGGGACGAGGAGGTCATAACATCCCTGTATTCTTCCCTTATAAGGCCCATTATCGAGTACAATGCCCCCTTCGGCATGTACCTTGCAAAGCACATGCAGCAGCTGGAGAGACCACAGAGGTTCCTCACCAGGAGAATCCAGGGCCTTAAACATCTACCATACACAGGTAGACTAAAAGCCCTATCCCTCTACTCAGTTTCTCACAGACTCCTCCCGAGGTGACCTCTATTTGGCATACAAGGTGTTCACGGACCCCCACCTTGATGGGAGTGCTGCATATCCGCAAGTCAAGTTCCACTCAAGTAACCTGGACGCGCGGCCTCAACTTGGTTTGTGACATTAACAAGACTTGTTGGTGGGACAGATTTGTGTCCCAGAGACTCCCCCATCTATGGAATAGTCTCACTCTCCACATAAAGCAGAGTACTTCTTTACCCCTTTTTAAGCGCAACCTGGATAACTGGATGGGAAACAGAAAATATACCTCTAGGATTCCACCCATGCCCCTGCTGGACAGAGGCATCAGGTGCTGATTTGTCTAAACATGGGCTAAATTCTTGGCTGGGCTTATAAGGCCCTAAGGGCCAATAGCCTAGTAACCCTCTATGATCCTATGAGCATGGCAGGACAAATTAAAGATTGATTGGTCTTACCTCCATAACAGCTAAATATTTTGAACATTGTATTTTGATGCATTTGGAGAAATATGAGATTTATGGTCCTTAGATTCATAATAGACAATATGGTTTTGTCGAGAGAAAATCCACTTTGGCTTGTTAAATATTTTATGAGTGGATTTCATCTTTGATGGATGGAGACAAAGGATGTATAGCAGGATAAATTAGCTGATCGTGAACAAGGTGTAATATTAGAGTGTTAGTAATCATCATGGATAGGTACGAATATGGGAGTATCCCAGGGTTCTTTCTTAGGACAAATGTTATTCAACTTATTTTTTTTTCAAATTTTAGTCTCTTAAATATGTTGACAATTGCAAAGTGGGACAGGAAATAAAAAAAAAATCAGTGAAACTTTGAATAATGAAATTAAATGCTTACTTGAATAATTAAATTAATTGCTTACAAGACTGGGCTAATAAAATTAGTCTAAAGTTTAATACATCACAAAGTAAGGGGATTAACAGTAACATCCAAATGGTTATGTGTAGTACAAAGTTGGAAATAATTAAACGTATTAAA
The DNA here is from genome assembly GCF_019279795.1 of Protopterus annectens. Classification (NCBI taxonomy): domain Eukaryota; kingdom Metazoa; phylum Chordata; order Ceratodontiformes; family Protopteridae; genus Protopterus; species Protopterus annectens. The sequence continues at coordinate 1,707,161,218 of NC_056737.1, read as the reverse complement.
GATAGAGGGATAGTTATGGGAACAGGACTTTATTTTAAGTATCGTGTTCAAGAGGTAAAGGTAAAAGTTGTGTATCAGACTGGCCGTATTTATAATGCTGTTGTGACTAGGAACCCAGAGGTTTTAAAAACATCATTCATATCACTGATTAGACCTGTTATTGAATGTAATGTAAATTTTTCTCCCTTATCTTTGGGTGAGATCACGGTCTTGGAGAGTATATAGTGACAGTACACAAAGATGAGTAGTAGTTTAAAGTGAACACTCATATGAAGATAGATTGAAATATCTAGGACTATATAGCATTGAGTGCAGATTGGTGAGAAGGAAATTATCTCCAGCTTTTAAAACAATTTCCAGTTTGGACTTAACAAAGGACTTAAGCCTAATGTTGTTTGTATAGCTTCCTGGTTAGAGGACTTCACTACAAAAGGAAGTGTATGAAAACTATAAAAAGAGGCACGTATGTGACTCAGTTAATTCCCCGGCTGTGGAATACACAGCTTATTGAGATAAAATACTCTGCATCTTTGGTTACATTTACAAATGCATTAGATGATTATATAGGAGATAACAAATACAAATTTGGATTAAGGAAGACTGTATTACTTATGGTCAAATCAGACCACTTGGAAACATATTAAATTACAAAGCTATGAAACTGTTCAGTAAAGCAAACAGATATGACAAGGTGGTTATGTAACAACTACCCATTACTTAAATACATAATTTTATTTCAATATATTACATATCTGAGAAACCGTCATTAGAATATGAAAAATAGAACATTATTTTATGTGAGAGGTAACATACATCTGTTTTTTTATATGGATTTTGTGTTTTTTTTTTCTAATTAAAATTAAAAGGCAGGCTGACACAGGATGATTTCATAGTAGACATAAGATATCCTTGAGTATGTAGCTAACTGTTTTGTATGAATTCTGATACATCAAGTAACATGACAAGAATGCAGTTTTTTAGCACACAATGTCTGTGCTGACAAAGACAAGAACATGAGCAGAATGTCTTGTTTACTTGCAAGAAATAACTGAAATATTATGATTTTACTTGCCTAGCTACAGGATAAGAACGTTTAGACACTCCTCTGTTACTATGGAATAGCATAACTAGTTGTCTTCAAGTCATTGCTGATTTGTCTTTAGTGTATATACTGTAAATACATCATCGGATAGGCTGGGCTTATGCATGCACTACACTGTGTAATTTTGTTTTTAGTTTGAGCTTGTGCCATATTGTTTCCTGTATATAGCAGCTATGTATAAACATGCAAATTGGAAAAATTTTATGAAACTTTAAACATGGATAGGTTATTTGCAAGTAACAAGTGTGTCTCAGAGTCTCATTCTCATATCTATCTTGGCAATTGCTATCATTGATTTGCCCCTCGAAGATAAGTGACAAAGTATGCCAAGCATATAGAATGAAGTCTACTGCTGTAGTATAGCTATGAAACACGTGCAATGGTGTATCACCAATTATTTATATTAAACTATTAACAGCATTCTTATAAATAGTCCACCATGATGTTGCCCCACATCTAATGCTAGTTCTACTCATTTGGTTGCTGCCTACAACCCCATCTAGCTTTGAAGCCATGAGACTTTTGAAACTTATTTAATAACAATGAGAGTCTGACTGCATCTGTTTAACTGCAGTTCTTCAAGACTGCTGAAGTAACAGCAACAAAGCAATTCAGATTCTTAGACAGAGATGCATGACAGATTTTCCACAAATGTAGAGGAAAGCATTAGAAGAATAAATTCCTTACTGTTGTTAACTTAAGTTGTTTATTACAATTATTGTAATTATTTATTGGTTCATCTGCAAGGAATAGTACAGGTGCCCTTTTGTAAGTTACATCTGCAGACCAACGTGAAAGAACAAAGTGGCAGTAATATATCAGTTAGAAAAAATATGTTGATCAGGCACAGAGGGGGAAAAAAACAAGAGTTTTAGGTATTACGTAGCTGGCATGGTTGTAGCAAATGTATAGACGTTCAGTTTATAGAAGGAAACTGAGAAATCACTTTGCAAGAGCAATTATCTTGCGTCCTTCATTTCCATTATCTGTACTTCTAGTGAAAAGGCCAGTTCAGTAGAAGCTGTATTAAGAAAACGATGAGCACCTCTGAAAAGGACAGCTCACTATGAATGCACGCCACTGTGATACAAATAGATGTATAGAAATATTATTCTAGAACATTCTCACTCCACTGATGCCAGTTCAAAAACCCATAACAGCTGTTTTAGAAAAATCGCTGCCAGACAAACTGGATTTTGTTTACATTGAGCAAATGTTATTTTTTATGGAATGTGGTAGCATATCAGAGGGGAACAGAATTTTCCATTATGTAGGTCAGCAAATCGCCTACAGTGCAGTATTTTTAAGTGAGCAGCATGATGCTCTTATTTTCAAGTCCATGGGAGTCTGTTAATACTACCTGAAAGCTGCTAGGGTATTGACCACGTAGAAAAAAATCAACAGTTCCAGGAGCATGTAATGCAGATATATTATAAAGCAGAACAACTAAGTACTGGCACAGTGTAGTAAAGACTACAGGATTACAGCTAATGAGAAGCAATATTTCATAGTGAGTGAACTGATATTTATTGACTGTTAATGCAGCCATCTAGGTAATATGGCAAACCTGTACCACGTCAAATACACCATACTGCATGCATACTGTAAGGCTGCAATAGTACACAGTATATGAAGATACAAACAAATAAATATACTTCAGAATAACTAATCTGACACAAGAACTACAAAAATGCAGTGTGACATGCAGTAATGTACATGAAATTTTCCAAAGTAAAAAGAAGAAAACCACAATATCCCTAACAGTACCACTATTCATGCAGCATGGGTTTGAAAGTCTGAGAGCTTTTTTAACGATCAGAAATGAAACTGTTTCTTTTTTCTATATTTTTTTGGCTCTTTTACTTTAGGGTAAGTGTCTTGTCCACTTGCAGGCATCAACATAATGTTTGTTAATGTTTCTGCACATCAATGACAAAAAACACACACACACACACACACACACACACACACACACACACACACACACACACACAAACACGCGCACACACAATTTTATAGTAACATATATACATCATTATATTTTAAAATGTCAAATCTTACAAATGTTAACCGACACTACAACAAAAGGAGGAAGCTACTACAAGATAGAGCAAAATCCTTAAAAGGTAAGACACCCTTGATCACTATAAGTAAAAAACTAAGAGCTCTCATAAAATCATCCAAAGCAAATTTTGAGAGAAAAATAGCTAAAGACTCAAAAGACAATCATAAGGCCTTCTTTAGCTATGTTAGAAACCTAGGAGGAAACTCCCAGATATGCTCAGAACTAGTTCAAAATGATGTGAAGATTACTGATCCTACAGACATTGCCAACATACTGGCTGACAGGTTCAGTGCAAACTTCTCCCCACCCCCAAAGGAGAGATATCTATACCAAACGATTGCAGCCCCCAAACATCTCCAGCGCCCAAGTGAGAACTGCTCTCTCCAAAGCAAAAAACACAGCATCCATGGGACCTGATGGTGTCCCCGGCTGTGTGCTCCACGAACTCAATGAGGAATTAAACCCACAGCTAGGACAGCTGTTTAATCAAAGTCTTACCTCTGGATACGTGCCAGGAGTGGCGCACTGCAACTGTGGTCCCACTTCACAAAGGCGGTGCCTCCACCGACCCTGGAAATTACCGGCCCATTAGCTTGACAAGCCTTATCTGCAAAGCCATGGAGAGGATCATAATGGACCTCATAAATAAAGACATAGGGAATTTGCAGACTTTGGATCCAACCCAGTTTGGCTTTGTCAAAGGCAGATCATGCCTTTTAAACTTGGTTGACTTTTTGAAACAGTCACCAAAGCCATTGATGAGGAAAGGCAGTCCATACAGCCTACCTCGATCTGGCTAAGGCCTTCGATACAATACCCCACTCGGGTATCATTGAAAAACTCATCAGCTTAAATGTTAACCCATACATCACAAGATGGGTTGCAAACTGGCTGAGTGACAGAACCCACAGGGTCAGAGTTGCTGGCGCCATGTCAGACTCAAAGCCTGTCACAAGTGGTGTCCCACAGGGCTCAGTCCTGGGCCCACTCTTGTTTGGCATCTACTTTTCCAGTACAAGCAAACACAGGAGGGTTATGGCTGACAAAGTTTGCAGATGACTGCAAACTGGGCCATAGTAGAAAACACATCTGACACAGATATCCTTCAGAAGGGTCTCACAGCAGCGGTTAACTGGTGCCAGAGCCACGGCCTAAAGTTAAATGCCAAAAAATGCATAGTCATACCCTTCGGGAAAAACAAGGTTACCCCTAGCTACCAAATAGGTGGCAATCCACTGAGCACAGAAGAAGTTATCAGGGACCTGGGGACCCAGGTTGATAGTAGTCTGTCATTCGACACCCATGTAGCTAAAGTAGTCAGGAAGACCTTCTACATTGCCCACCTTATCATGAAGGGATTCTCATCTAGATCAAGGGAGGTCATAGTCTCCCTTTACTCATCACTCATCAGACCAATGATTGAGTACAATGCCCCATTCGAATGTATCTGACCCGACACTTGCAGCAGCTGGAGAGGCCACAAAAGTTCCTCACCAAAAGGATAAAGGGTCTCAAAAATCTGTCCTATGCTGCCCGACTGAAAGAACTCCAGCTCTATTCAGTCGCTTACCGCTTGCTCAGAGGTGACCTTTGCCTAACATACAAGGCCATGTCAAACCCAGATTTGATGAATATGCTTCACCTCAAAAAATCTAGATCCATCAGAGCCACAAGGGCGGGAGACTTAAACCTCGACACGGCTATTAATAGGACGTGCTGGAGGGATAGATTCATCACCCAAAGACTCCCTATGCTGTGGAACAAAATCCCGGTACATGTGAGGCAGAGCACCTCGCTGGCCTTGTTCAAGAGAAATCTTGACCAATGGATGGGAGATCGCAGATATACCCCAGGGATTACCTCAGTGTCACTGCTCGACAAAGGCACAGCAAAATAATGGGTATAGTTCCCCACACTAAAGGGGTGGCGTAAGCCACAAAACGATGGGCTAGGCTTGTAAATGCCCTCGGGCAGATAGCCTAGTATGAACCTATGAACCTATGAACCTATTTCTGTCCAAAACACAAATTGAAGAAAAGAAAAACAAGCAAACAAACAAAAAAGCACATAAATCATTATTTTTATGGGGAGCAAGCCTCCTGCACCCCCACACCCCCTGCAACTTATATATACAACTCCAGGATAGTACTATAGTGGAAAAAAGGAAATCTCACTAATCTCCACTGTTCCGCAGTATAGCAAGGACAAAAAGCCAGTAGAATTTGATCAAATGCATTTTGATTCTCTGTACTGTTTTTTATAGCCTTCATTGAAAGCGACATTTGACAAACAGCCTTATATCCATATACATATATATATATATATATATATATATATATATATATATATATATATATATATATATATATATATATATATGTATATATATATATGTACACACACACGACACCTCACACCATGTCCTGTTTGTAGCAAGGCATGTATGATATGGGGGCTCTCTGTCTCCACACACACACTCTCTCTCTCTGTCTCAGATCCATTCATGCCATCCAGCACATCGGGCAATGAACGCTCTCCAGGCACTCGTTGTTTCTGTAGTGAGTATGGTTTTACTGCATGAGTGTACCACACACTCACACCTACGGCCAATTTAGAGTGTCCAATCCACCTGCTGCATGTCTTTGGAATGTGGGAGGAAACCAGAGCACCCAGAATAAACTCTTGTGAACACATGGAGAACATGCAGACTCAGCACCGAAAGCACCCCAGCTGAGAATTAAACCTCATCCCTAATTATACTGCCCCTGAGGTCACACAAACTCAGAAAAAAATTATTTATAGTAACACTGTTTGTATATCTGAGTCTCTTGAACTTAAATACATGGCCCAAGTATTCAGCTATGAGCATATGAACTTCAAGCAAAAGAGCAGGGAGCATGCAATAAGATGATATATATTATATATAGATAGCTATAGATATGTATAATATGTGTATTTGTTTATTAATTTATCTGTTTTGCTGCTTACTCCCTCTTTGATTCAAATTATTTGCTTTAATTTGTTCACTAATGCATTCATTAGCCATAATCGGATATTTTTTAGCAGAGAGTTTACTGTAAAGATGTTTGGCAAACAGCACTATTTCAATACATATACTGTAACTCATCACATAGATACACACACACACACACACACACACACACACACACACACACACACACACACACACACACACACACACACACACACACACACACACATTCTTTTTTATTACCCACACATACATACTTGAGTGAATATAACATTTATAATGATTAGCTGCAGATATACCCAGCTCTCATGTTTTTAGAGCACAAAGTACACATATGGATGAGAAAGGTATAAATGCATGTTTTACACATATACAGGACTGTACTGCAGCCAATTTAAGACTGACTGATTAGCTGAGAGGGAACAGAGTCTTAAAATAATCTTAACACAGAACACATTTCAAAAAGAAAGAACATAGTTATAGTATGTTTCTGAAGATGTAATTCCAGAAAATGTAAAGAAAATAAGGGCACTCTGAAAGCTAGCTAACATAAAGGTTCATAACTTTTGTCTTTCAAACACCTAAATGTAGTTTCAAAGCATAATATTTGTTAACAGAAATATGTATAAAGCAAAGAAAGAAAGACACAGACAGAGAGAGGGAATCATTATTAGGGATGCCATTATGTCTTCTGATTACTGCCATGAGGCTTAAGGACAATCAGGAAACATCTGGAAATGTACAAGACTGCAGACACATAAACAGTGGGTGAATTCTCTACTAATTATATTCTTTAGTGAGCTATCATATGTAATACTGAATTAGGCTTTGCAGTCCTGGGCTAATGAAAGGTATAGAATTAGGCTAAAGCAATGGTTCTCAAATGGTGAGGCCAACATCCATGGGAAGGCCCATTACTGTTACAGGAGAGGGCCAAACAAGCCTGAAAAAAGCTTCCACTGTGAATTTGAGTTAGAAATTGATGATGAATTAGCTCACCAATTCTAAGTAGTTTGGAACATAACTCCATGAAAAAATTAAATGGAAATGATTTCTCCCTTCAGTCTTATACACCAAACTTAAATGTGCCAACTCCTTGATTGCACAAACATAAAGAAAAAAAAATCTCAAACTTCAAAGCAGTCACTGCCAGATCACACATAGAATCTCAAGAAGAGAACTATCTGGGTATCCTTCTTCCACATTGCCCTCATTTCTGCCTGCAAATCCTGGTATTTTATGAGTTTGTGTCTGTCTGTACATAAGACACTGTAATCATTGGGTGTAGCACTTAAATGATCAATGCTACTTTTGTCTTCTTTTCATGGACTACTATATGTGGTTTTCTTACATATTTTTTGAACTGTTGGTAATAGGTTATCCCAGTCATATTAACTTCATTATTTTCTATAATGCGTTGTGGCTCATGTTTTCAATGCTTCCCAGCCACTTCAGTATTGGAATGTTCCTATAATCCCCAATGCAACAGTCTTGCCACATTATGATGCCATTCAGTATACAGGCCCTCTACCATTAGTATATCACACCCAGCAACAAGATGTGCAACTGTTTCCAATTCTGTTTTACAAAGCCTGTTTTTCTGACATTTTCAATGGACTTTGTAAACCAATGTGTACATAGTCCACTTTCTTGGGCCACCAATATTAACCTTTTGTCTTTTGGTTTAAATTCACCTCTCCTTAACCTTTCCTGCATCAGATCCTGATTGACATGAGGTTGTTCCAGGAGTTTTATGTACTTTCACCTAAATTTATGCCTTTTCCACATTTCTTGCCTTCTTATCTGATCTTTCACCTTACATATTTTCTTTTCCTTTGTGGCACATTCAGTTGCTACCTACCTGATTTTTGTCTACTTCTACTTTAATTTCCATTCTCACTGGACACTGATATACTTCTGCTAAACTTAGCAGGGAAGTCATCTTAGACTTGTTATCCTCATGTTTTAAAACTTTAACTATGTTTGGATCTTGTGTGTGTACTGGCATGACACACACATTGTCTTAGCCCACAATGTAGGCTTTATTGAATCCATCTCAAACGCTGTGTAGAGCCAAGCAAACACAGTAGACATTGTGGCATGCTAATTACTACATAAGCAGCTGAGCTGTATGCTAATCAACCAATCCAAGACGGGGGAGCTATTCAACAAGCTATAAAGCAATTGTGTACACTCAGTGCAGGTTTTGCCTGCAAATTCCAAAACCTATTGGAATACAGCCATGGAAACTACTCTTCACAGAAACAATGTTGGAGGCTGTTTTTGCTCTTATATATATGCAACAGGCCCAAGTCTATGCTGCTGGTGCTGCTAATAGACCTCAGCCAAGAAGGGGAAGAGTATTTAGACCCTGTTTAACTTTTTTCATGGTCTGCATAAGGTGAAAATTGTAGAGCACTACACGGTGGATAGAGACACACTACAGGAACTCTGTAACCTCTGCCGTCCTCAACTAACAGCAAGGGCAAAATGAGTGGCACCAATACCTGTGGAGACTAAGGTATGGGTAGCACTTAGAATATTAGCTACAGGAACCTTCCAGAGACCAACAGGGGATATGCTGGGGGTATCACAGCATACCTCTCAACCTGGAAACATCAAAAATCTGGACAAGGCCCATGAAAAAGAGGTACAAATCTGTACGCTGATTAGCATAAAATGTACATACATAATTATGTCACCCCATCCACTCCAATGGAATTGTGGGATACCAACTTTCAAAAGCAAACTGAAGAACAGACAACTAAAATATGGCACCAGAGTCCCCCTGCAGCCATTCCAATGTCCCATTCACCATAAACACTAATGTGCATACTGCTTTACTTTTACAATGATTATTTGGATTTTATTTTTACATTTTATAGCACAATCCACTAACACTAACAGACATCTGCTAAACAAAGCAATACTATCTCACGATGAAAATAGATTTAGCATTAAAACTTCTCTGCCCTTGAAACTCAGATTCATTGAAACAGCATTAAAACCTACACCACATCCAAAGAAAATGCATCTGGCCAGTGGTGGATAAAGATTACCTTTGGGCTGTTTTCAAATCATAGACCCCTGGCCCTTGCATACAAAACAAGAAACATACATGTGTTCTTTGATATACCTTCCTGACTTTATTATAGCAGTGTACACGAGCTGAAAAAATGTAAGACACCAAAAGGAAGAACAACACATTATAACTCCTTAAACTAGCAGATTTATGACATTAATGCTTAAGATAAATGATTAAGGTAATGGGGAAACACAGAAACTATGAAGAGCAGAGAGTGTGCCCCTGACAACATCTTCCTGGGTCAACAAGGCACCTGCAAGAGGATGACACGGCAATAATCCGGTTTTAAAGCTAAATAGGGAGATGGATTTTGGGGAGGGGGTTTTTTAATGTCTGTGGGTTGTGGAAGTGAGTTTTATACTGGTATTAAAATATATCATAAAAATCTATTCCGACAATATGTACAACACTTTGTGACATTAAGGTGTGATGAAGGGATTCAAATGTGAATTTGTTAGTTAATGGAGGGTAACAGGCAAGGCTTAGTAATTTGTAATTCGCTGGGGTAGCTAAGAAGGTAGCGTTATCAGTAAATGGAAACCAATTAGCATTTTGCAAAGACAAACAGTGATGCTGTCTACCAGGACGTTAATATGAAAAGTCAAATGTCTGTCATAATACTGTCCAGGTTTATTTGGCAACAATATGAGTCTGGAAGTTCTCAGCCACAGAGTTGTACAAGCCTGGTGATTTACACCCCCCCCCCCCAAAAAAGATTTTTCACTATACCAGGTTACACACACAACATACATACATACATACATACACACACACACACACACACACACACACATATATATATATATATATATATATATATATATATATATATATATATATATACATATGTAAAATAAACACAAAATGACAGCAGCTATTGCACTGGATGAGAAATGTACATGTTATTTGTCGCACAATTACACAAAAAAATTAGTCAATCCCACCTATGACTTCATACATATTCTTTCTTTCTTTTTTAATTCAGAGTAGTTTTTTTTTAAATTAAACCATTCAACAGAGTAGAAACAGAGAATAACTAGGTATGATATACTTTCATGTGACAGAGAGATATAAAGTCTGCAGTGTTTTAAGTGTTTTGCAGTTTGCAGAAATTAACAATACTTTCACGGTTAAAAACAATGTGCACCCAGAAGTACTACAAAGCCTCAGTAACCTACTTGGTCCATATTTCTTCAAAAAGAACTTAAATTGGCTAACTATGGAAGATGACAAAGACTGGATGTCAGTCTGATGCTTAATATTACTGTTAGCAAAAGATATGCTTTTAGATGTGCCATCGACACATATTAAATCAGTCTGTCTTACTTTCAAACAATATATTCTTTTTAATATACCAACTCACAACACACACTGAACCAGCCAGTCCTTAAGTCTGTTCATAGTGTTCATAGAGTATATCATGGACAGGAAAGATGAACTGTGCACAGAATTTCACCTTACAAATCCACTGTCTAATTTAAACAACGCACACACACTTACACTCAGACAGGATGATCCATCCATTTGAATGCATAGTGTACACTTACAAACCATGTTTCCTTCCTACCTACTTCAGCCGAACATTTACAAAACATATATGTAAACCAATTCAGAAATAAAACGCATCCACAGCGACTAAACATGGCAGGTATAATCCACAATTTGATGTTAACACTGAATGTCCACAAGGCACAAAAAGATATATAAACTGGTTTATTAAAAAGTTAGCGCTTTCACCACAAAGGCTTTATCAGACTTATAAAGTCATATAAAATCCAAGCATTCAAATAGTGCAACATAACACCTGATTGGTTGCGACAGCTCTTGACATCATACATTATTAAACAATTAAAACTGATTCATTAATATTCATTAATGAAAAGAAATATTTGAAAGGTCCATGCAATAAGAATAAATATACATAATATTGACCAAAAGTTAATATGTGTATGGCCAATAAACCATAAAAATAAATATAATTCTAAGATGAAATATATTGGCTATCAGTTAGAACCTTCCAATGGCTACGTGTAGCTAAATTGATCTAAATTAATCTGTCTAACCAATGACCAAATATTAGAATACTTTGTGTAAAAACTTAATAATAAAAGCAATAATAAAAAACAATAAAATGCATTTCAAATAACATATAAATCAAGTATCTAAACTTTGATATTGCACATAAAGTCAGTGATGCTGACTGAAGACAAACATTTTACTGAAGGTATATTCAAGTTTGTATATTTAACATAAACAACCTGTTGGGTAAAATGTTGGGTAATATAACAAAATAACCTTCACTTCAGTATTTTTAATCTCCTATTCCTTAGCATAGGTTTCAGGAGAGTTTTATCGTTCAACCCTGGTAATCTATCCGCTCTAAGTCTATTGATCCACCTCAATTCACATTCTTCTGTGTAATTTTCAAGGTCACCACCTTCATATGTTAGGACTGATAGTCTGTACAACTGAAAATTTGAAAACATGTGCAGGACCTGCCTGTCTATTATGTTTGGCAAGAGCATTGATTTCAGAACCAATGCGTATTTGATACAAATGTTCCCTGATACGTTCATGGAACTTCCTATTCATCTTGCCTATATAAAATAATTTGGTTTTGGTTTGGAAGGGAGATGAGAGGAATCTTATAGAGTTTGTTTCTACTATTAATGGACTGACTGACTTTCTTAAATTTACCATGTGCTCTTCCAGAAGTAGCATTTCCTTTTTGGACGTCAGTATTGAGAGACTTGAGGGTGGTCTTCTCAATACTGGCATACATAGGAAAGTATGCCATAGGAACACGTTATTACACAGGAATAGTATGCACCCTTATTTTGTATTTGTTAATGTAGTCAGAAGTCAAGTTATGACAGCCTCTAGACTTAACCCATCCGAGAAAGGATATCAACAGGAATTAATTGATCTCACTAAAAGGTTTGTAGACAGACGATATAATCCATCAAAAGTTAACAAAGCCATTGGAGAGATCACTCAACTAAGAACTACCAGAGCAAATCCCTATTTTTCTGACAACAATAGTTCTGATAACACCACACAGTCAAGGGGTATTTGTCAGATGAGAGTCCCTATGTTCTTTAGTTCTGACACGCCTATAATTAGCAACATCATTAAGAAGCATTGGGGTATGTTACTTTTAGATGACAACATTAAAAAGATAGCGGGGAATGACCAAAATTTTTGTATAAGAATAAAAAGAATTTAAAACAAATTATGTCATCACACACATGCAAGGGGAAACAGTAATTACTTATATCATGAAGAAAACACCAAACCCTGCAACAAATGTAATCAGTGTGGATGTATTGACACAGGGTCTTCGTTTATACATCCCCATCTCTGGTCAAGAGTTTGTTTTTCGTACAGCAACCAGTTGCCAAAGTGAACATGTTATTTATATTGCTAGGTGCTTGTCCTGTGAAGCATTTTATATAGGCAAGACGAATAGGAAGTTCCGTGAATGTATCAGGGAACATTTGTATCAAATACCCATTGGTTCCGAAATCAATGCTCTTGCCAAACATAATAGACAGGCAGGTCCTGCACGTTTTCAAATTTTCAGTTGTACAGACTATCAGTCCTAACATACGAGGTGGTGACCTTGAAAATTACAAAGAAGAATGTGAAGTGAGGTGGATCATTAGACTTAGAGCGGATAGATTACCAGGGTTGAATGATAAAACTCTCCTGAAACCTATCCTACGGAATAGGAGATTAAAAATACTGAAGTGAAGGTTATTTTGTTATATTACCCAACATTTTACCCAACAGGTTGTTTATGTTAAATATACAAACTTGAATATACCTTCAGTAAAATGTTTGTCTTCAGTCAGCATCACTGACTTTATGTGCAATATCAAAGTTTAGATACTTGATTTATATGTTATTTGAAATGCATTTTATTGTTTTTTATTATTGCTTTTATTATTAAGTTTTAACACAAAGTATTCTAATATTTAGTCATTGGTTAGACAGATTAATTTAGATCAATTTAGCTACACGTAGCCATTGGAAGGTTCTAACTGATAGCCATTATATTTCATTTTAGAATTATATTTATTTTTATGGTTTATTGGCCATACACATATTAACTTTTGGTCATTATCATGTATATTTATTCTTATTGCATGGACCTTTCAAATATTTCTTTTCATTAATGAATATTAATGAATCCGTTTTAATTGTTTAATAATGTATGATGTCAAGAGCTGTCGCAACCAATCAGGTGTTATGTTGCATTATTTGAATGCTTGGATTTTTTATGATTTTATAAGTCTGATGAAGCCTTTGTGGTGAAAGCGCTAACTTTTTAATAAACCAGTTTATATTTCTTTTTGTGCCTTGTGGACATTCAGTGTTATCATCAAATTGTGGATTATACCTGCCGTGTTTAGTCGCTGTGGATGCATTTTATTTCTGAATTGGTTTACATAGTTGTTGAAGCCACAGCAACTTTTACACTTTGGTGGTGTCTTTGTTTTTTTTTTATTTACAAAACATGTTTTTTACTTCAGCCAAATGACTCCGCTCACAAGTGTTAAATCCATCACCCACCCAGTATCCATTTGAATATGTACACTTGAATTAATGCAAATGCGCATTGCGTACACTTGAATAAATGCTCGCAAATCCATTTGAATGTTTCCCGCTCACAGATCCAGCGGAAATGTGTGCACTGAGCTGAATTCTGACAGGCTGGTAGCACCGACAGACGTTAGCTCAAAAACGGGAAATAAAAATTAAAAAAATAAAAACAGCTCTAACTACTACACCAACACCAACAGTATTAATCTATTCTTCTAGTCTAGAGTTCAACTCCTTAGTGTAGTGTGCGACTGCAGTGCGAGTGAGTGTGAGATAGAATATATAAACTGTAAAAAGTGTGTGAATGTGAAGTTGTGAACACTACAGTGTGTGTGTGTGTGTGTGTGTGTGTGTGTGTGTGTGTGTGTGTGTGTGTGTGTGTGTGTGTGTGTGTGTGTGTGTGTGTGTGTGTGTGTGTGTGTGTGTGTGTGTGTGTGTGTGTGTGTGTGTGTGTGTGTGTGTGTGTGTGTGTGTGTGTGTGTGCGCGTGTGTCAGACACAGACAGAGAGTCACAGATACTCGACCGGTCTCTCACTTTACTACTATAATTATATAAAAATAATAATATACAAAGCGCCAAAGCAAATATGCTTGCATGCATGCATTTTCATTTGTTTACGTTGCCTCAGCCTGCAGGAGATGGGAGCTGGGCGGGGGGATAATCAATGTGTATTTGATTTAATTTTTGACTGAATGAATGATGATGACTGACTTGTTAAATGTTGTTGACTTAATTGCTAGTGTGTGTGATGCATGTGATTCATTTGTGTTGTGCTTGTGTGTATGACTTAGGACTTTACTTTAGTTGTTTTAACTTGTTTGACAGTAGTAGCGGTTTAGCGGACTAGCGTGGGCAGCCCTGCCTCCTCTTCACTCCTCCTCACTTCCTCAGCCCTCAGCTGTAATCCGACAGGCTGACAGGCTGCTCACATAGCTGACGTTACCTCTCACACCTCTGCACAATGACGTCAGTGTCAAAAATTACGAAAAATAAAAAAAATAAAAGAAAAAAGCCTGAAAATCAGAAATTAAGGGGTGCCACTTGGGAATCGTGGCACCCCATTATTGGGACCCCAAAACTTGGTAAAAACCAAGTAATTCGGGACGGTTGGGAGGTATGTATCACAGGCATCAGCATCCAGGATCCTACATCAATTTCTGAATGCTATGCTACTACATGACAGTGACTACATACATTTTCCCCATACACCTGAGGACAGAGCTACAACTATGCAGGATTTCTACCCTGTAGGACACTACCCTGAAGCGTTGGGTGCCATAGACTGCACACACATTGTAATCAAAGCACCACCCGGGGAACAGGGAAAGGTGTACATAAACAGAAAGGGCTTCCAGTTCATTAACTACTAAGTCATGTGTAACACTATTCCCAAATCTGGCACAACTCTCAACTCTATCAGAGGTTTCCTAGAGGGGATATCCCACAATGTCATTTACTGGGAGATGCAGGTTATGCACTTGAGCTATGGCTGATGAGGCCCATTAGAAATGCACGCACACCTACCAAAGAACATTATAATGAGGCACACGATCAATCAAAAACTATCAAAGAGTGTGTGTTTGGGCTGCTGAAGTCATGACTCCAGCACCTTAATACATCCTAGGCGAGACGTGAAGTACAATCCCCATACCTGTGCTGGAAATTTTCACTGTCTGTGCCATTTTTCACAATATTATTCTAAGAAAATAGTTTCAACAGGCACACCAAGGGAGGGGGCACACATCCCACCACCACTGTTAAGATCACCACAGCCACATGCAGGTGAGGAGTCAGAGGAGGAACCACCAGTTGCTGTGGGTGTCAGTAGATGTAGGAGTTCATAATATGCCCTTGCCCTAGTGAAAAGGCAACAGATAGCACACATGCTCACCACCTAAGGGGTGAAACCTTCATCTTATGCACATACATACAACAACATTGATGCCAGATAGCACTCATAACCTTTACATATTCATGTAATGGCTGAGTACTGCTAGCATCACACAGTCAGCCGTGAATTAAAACTTTTACAACTGCTGGTCTATAGAGGTAAGTGTTGAACCTGGAATAGGAAAATAAATGTCTAAGAAACAAATCAATGGCATATCCTTGCATAATTTTTCTTGCTAAAGTAACTAAGTAGAATATGGATGATTTTTACAGCAATGGCATCAATATGTGACGGCAATGACTTATGTCAATAGATGTGGTCTCTACAAATAATAGGCCTCATGCATCAAAGATTCACACATTACAAAAACCTGTAAGGAAGCAGTACAATTTCCAAAAGAGCATCACAAACACTTTTATTTACTAATCACTCAGTCAGCTATGCACTCTGGAAATCAAACAAAAGACGTATGTATCCCTTTATCCAAAAGATAGAAAATCAAGGATATCACACAGTTATCATCACTGACACAAAAGGTAGTGAGTGTGTGTGAGTAAGAAAGACAGGCAGGCAGAAATTTTGATAAAGTATCAAATGGCCACTAAGACCAAATGAGCTGTAAGGCTTACAACTGAACCATGTAACTGTTATGTAGATCTGTGTCTGTATGGCCACTCAAGGTGTAACGTGTGTGTGTGTGTGTGTGTGTGTGTGTGTGTGTGTGTGTGTGTGTGTGTGTGTGTGTGTGTGTGTGTGTGTGTGTGTGTGTGTGTGTGTGTGTGTGAAATACAGCCAAGCTCTGTGCTAGCTAAGCATTCCTAGTATGTTGGACAGGTGTGAGCCATGCATATTAGACGTAACAGTTCATTGCCATTGCCCCAAACCATGAGAACTAGCTCTGCCAGGAGTTGCATTGGCATGTCCATGCCCATGGTCAGATGCACTGCTGCTACCTGACTGTGACTGATGTCTGCTGGACAAGGTCTCATTACGAGTATGCCCAGGCCCATGACCCCATGACCTACCACATCTGGGTGTGGACACTTCAGTCACTGATGGAGCAGTGGAAGAAGTGTCACTAGAGGTGCGTGATCCAGCACAGCCACATTGGCTAACATCAGATGATGCTGCTGACTGACACCCACATGGATGCTGTTCCTCTCCCAGCAGATGTTCCATCACAGACACTACCTGTTCCATCGTGTCATTTATCCAATCCACTGAATTGGCCACACAGAAGAACCAGTCACATGTCAGCCCTGTGCCACATCTACAACCCTAAGCATGTTCTTGGTGACCCTACTGAAATGTGCCTGCACCTTCATGACAGCCCTAAACATGTGTCAAGTGGCACATAAAGGCACATCAGGGTCAGGTAGTGGTTGGACAGCAGCTCTTCTCCAAGCACCCCTAACAACCCTCCTGCGTGGCACCTCACCCACTCTTTGGCTATGGCCAGAGTCAACTAGCACCAAAACCACAGTAATCACACTACCTCGATCAAGTGTGTCACCTTCCACCTGTACAATATCTGAGAGATCACTGGAAAAGGTATGCGTAGACTTACTGGCTGTGTCTGATGGAAATACAGGGAATGGCTGAATGTCAACCTCAGTGTCAGATTCAACCTCTGTGCCCCCTGACTGTGCCTCTGTTTGGCCACCATCAACTAACTGTTGCCACAGAGAGCTAGACAGCAGGTGTTTTTCTTATACATACTGTCCAAAGTGAAAACCAGAAAAGACTTCCTTGGAAGCTAAAGAACTCCAAATGGTAAAAATGCAAAACTAAACAGAACAATCCAAGCGATCAACGTCCAAGTTTAATAAGGTAGAAGTATAAAACGACTCTTTGTTTCTGCTGATCTTTTGTTTTGCCTTTAACCCATTAACCTGTCTACTTAACAGATTAGACCATGGCTACAATTTGGCTCCCAGAAAACAACAAAGTATAAAGACTTTTCATATTCTTTTTGTGGATGACTTAAAACTGTATAGTTCATCAGATGAGGAACTGAAAGCACAACTGTAAGTGGTCAAAACTTTTTCAGATGATATAAGAATGTCATTTGGTCTTGATAAATGTGCAAAAGCAACCTTTAAACAGAAAAGCTGTAGCACCAAGAAAACATCTGCCTAGGAGAGGAATGTGATATAATGGATGGCAAAGTGGTGCAGCAGTAGCATTCTCACCTCACAGCAAAAGATTGTCTGGTTCGATTCTTGTCTGGGGTGTATTCTGTGCAGAGTCAGTATGTCCTCCCTGCGTTCATGTAGGTTTACTCCTGGTACTCTGGTTTCCTCCCACATTACAAAGACATGCATCTGGAGTGTTTCTCCCCTGGCTTCCGCCGAAAATTGGCTTTGTTCCAAGTCAGACTTTCCCGGTAAACAAATGTTAAATAAATAAATATAAAAGAACTTGAGCAAGAGGGAGTGTATAAACATTTGGGAATTTATGAAAAATCAGCAGTAAAACATGAACAAATGTGAATAAAATTTAGTAAGGAATATTTTAGAAGACTAAAATTTATACCGAAAACAGCACTTGCATTCAGGAACAAAGTCCAAGCTGTAAACCAATTTGCTCTTCCTGTCCTAACTTACAGTTTTGGAGTGTCTGACTGGCCCCAAAAGGTGTTGGAATGGCTAGACAGGAAAGCAAGAAGGATGGTTCATGTTTTTCAAATGATTTATAAAAATCAGTGCATACCAAAACTATATATTCCCTGTTCTGAAGGAGCTATAGGCCTTCTAGAAATTGATTTCATGTATATAGATCTGCAATCGTAGAACTGCATACATATGCTGACCTCACAATACCCAAATGTAGTGAAAATTTTAAAACATGAGAAGAATAAGTCTAAGATGACTTCCCTGCTTAGTTTAGCAGAAGCATATCAGTGTCACGTGGGAATGAAAATCATACCAGAAGTAGATAAAAGTCAGACAGCAACTGAATGTGCCTCAAAACAAAAGAAAGAATATAATGTGATGGATCAGATGAGAAGGCAAGAAATGTGGAAAATGTATAAATATAGTTGCAAGTACAGAAGACTCTTGGAACAACCTCATGTTGATCAGGATCGAACACAGGAATGGTTTTGGAAAGGTGAATTTAAACCAAAAGACAAAAGGTTAGTATTGGCACCCCAAGATAGTGGACTACATAAACATTGGTTTACATAATCCATTGAACATGTAGAAAAAATAGACTAATGTAGGTTTTGTAAAACAGAATTGGAAACAGTCACACATCTTGTTGCTAGATATGATATACTAATGGCAGAAGGACTTTAAACTGAAAGGCATAATAATGTGTTAAGATTGTTGCAATGGGGATTGTGCAAACATAATACTGAAGTAGCTGAAAAAAATTGGAAACATGAACTACAAAGTATTATAGAAAATGCTGAAGTTTATATCACATGGGATCATCCATTGCCAACAGTTTAAAAAATAGATGCGAGAAAACCAGATATTGTAGTCCATGAAAAGAAGACAAAAGAAGCATTGATCATTGAAATTGCTACACCTAGTAACTACAGTGTCTTATGTACAGAGAGAGAGAGAGAGACACACACACACAAAGTCATAAAATACCAGGATCTACAGGCAGAAATGAGAGCAATGTGGAAGAAGGATACCCAGACAGTTCCAATAGTAATAGGAGCAATGGGTCTTATAAAAAAATAATTTACAATCTTACTTAGATGTGTTACCAGGTACCTGCGGTGGTGGTGCTGCGGTAGCGTTGTCGCCTCACAGTAAGACGTTGTCCTGTTTGATTCTCAGCTAAAGCATCTTCTGTGTGGAGACATGTGTGAATGGGCGTACCTTCGTTGAAGGTTGTATGTCAGGGCTGGCAACTCAGTACATAAAAATCTACTGCCAATCATTAGCGGACTGAAGTTCCGCTGTGGCGACCCCTAACCGGGAAAAGCCGAAAGATACAACAACTTATATGTGTTACCAGGCCGCAGTGGTGCAGCTGTTAATGTTGTCACCTCACAGCAAGAAGTTTTCTAATTTGATTCTTAGCTGGAGCACCTTCTGTGCAAAGTCTGCATGTCCGCCCTGTAGTCGAGTGAGTTTTAAAGACATGCAGGTAGATGCATGTGTGTGTGCCTTCTGTGAAGGTTGGGCACCGGGCTGGCAACTCGACACCATATAAACTTCACTGCCAGTCAATCTGCAGACCAGTGATCCACTGTGGAGACCCCTAACCATGAAAACCCAAAAGACAAGACAAGACTTAGATGTGTTAACAATACATGTAACTCTGTATGAATTGCAAAAGGAGTCATTACTGGGAACATTATAGGTGCTGTGAAGAGCACTTATGGATAATATCAAAGCCTGAAACAATACTAATTTCATGAACTTTAATCATTCTTTGAGTTAGGAATGAGGGTCCATTCCCACCATGGTATTAGAAACCTAAAAGACTTGATGAAATTAAAAAAGGGAGAAACAATACACATTAAGATTGTCTTATACATGTATTAATGTGGGCATCAATAATTCCCAAATATAAACACACATGCATACACAGTTGCATCCATGGTGATCAGAAAGCACATGTGTGTCTATATGTGACAATGACTGTATAATGTACACAACATGCTAAGAAACAGCTGTAGATATCTCAGTTCTGCTACATGCATTAGTGATAGTATTTTGCATCTAGATTGAGAAGCTGTCTTTTAAAGTATACCTGCTCATTGGAAATACAACAGTTAATACAAAATCCACGCTTTGCACACCACTCTCATAACTGGATATGTTACCCACATCATATGATGATGATAGCATCATCTATAAAGACCATAATGACAAGGCAAAAACATATTTCTGGAATGGTGCCATCATTAACTGCTTTGTTTTGTCGATAGGAACAAAATACATACATGTGGATTAAATTACCACAAAAACCACATTATGTATGTGTGTCTATGTATGTGTAAGTGTGTGTACATATTCAGATGGACATCAGTCTGTATCCTACAATCATCAGTCCAGTCCCATGGAGAACAAATATTTTGACGGTCATACATGCCTACACATCCATTTCATACATGCTTCCCAACATCTTCTCTCAAACATCCAGTGATGATGTTGTACACTAGAAATTGTCCAACAGCATTGTAAAAGTTAGACTTGTGATGTGGTGCTTGTGTTAAGTACTGAGTTCTATGGCTGGCATAACTAGTTAGATAAGGATTCTAATCTCACTGCAGTCAACTGTTGTGTGTGTGTGTGTGTGTGTGTGTGTGTGTGTGTGTGTGTGTGTGTGTGTGTGTGTGTGTGTGTGTGTGTGTGTGTGTGTGTGTGTGTGTGTGTGCGTGCGTGTGTGTGCGTGTGTGTGCGTGTGTGTGTGTGTGTGTGTGTGTGTGTGTGTGTGTGTGTGTGTGTGTGTGTGTGTGTGTGCGTGTGTGTGTGTCATCAGAAGAGCATGAATCTGTATCCTACTGTCACCAATCCAGCCCCATGGAGAACAAATATGTTGACTATCATACATGCCTATACATCCATTTCATATATAGGCCTCCCAACATCTTCTCACAAACATCCAGTGATGATGTTGTCCACTAGAAACTGTCCAGCAATAGTGTAAAAGTCAGGCTGTGCTATGGTGCTTGCATTAAGTACTGAGTTTTCTAGTTGGTGTAACTACTTAGGTAGGACTTCTAATCTCACTGCAGTCAATTGGTGTGTGTGTGTGTGTGTGTGTGTGTGTGTGTGTGTGTGTGTGTGTGTGTGTGTGTGTGTGTGTGTGTGTGTGTGTGTGTGTGTGTGTGCATTTGTGTAATCAAAAGACCATGAGTCTGTATGTTACTGTCAGCAATCCAGACCCATGAAGAACAAATATTTTGACAGTCATACATGCCTACACATCCGTATCATACAGGCCTCCCAACACCTTCTCTCAAACATCCAATGATAATGTTGTCCACTAGAAATTATCCAGCAGCAGTGTAAAAGTGTCATACTTGTGCTGTGGTGCTTGTGTTAAGTGCTGAGTTCTCTAGCTGGTGTAACTAGGTAGAGAGGGGGTTTTAATCTCAATGCAGTCAACTGTTGTGTGTGCAGTTAAAAGAGCATGAGTCTCTATCTCACTGTCAGCATTGCAGTCTCATAAAGAACAAATATTTTGACAGTCATGCATGCCTACACATCTATTTCATCCCAACACCTTTACTCAAACATCCAGTAATGTCATCCACTAAAAATTGTCCTGCAGCAGTGTAAAAGTCAGACTTGTGCTGTGGCACGTGCATTAAATATGGTGTCCTGTAAATAGTTAGGTGGGGGTTCCGGTCTCATTGTAGACAACTTGTGTGTTTGTGTTAAGTTAATTCATATTTCAGAGATCATTTTAGAACAGCATGTGGGACACTGCTATTACCTTCTTCTCACAAACATACACTGCTGATGTCATCAGCTATAAAGTGTTGTCAGACACTATACAAGACAGACTTGTGTTGTTGTGTTTGTGTTAAGCACTGTGTGCTGTAGGTAGTTGGGCTGGGGTTCTCGTCTCACTGCAGACAATTTATGACTGTGTGTTCTTTCAAAAATCAGTATGTTATCAATTTTAGAATGGCATGTGAGTCCACAGCTATGTCAGATACTCCTCCGAACATCTTCTTGTAGCATACACTGATGATGTCATCCTGTATAAAGTGCATTCTGACATTATTCAAGTCAACCTTGTGCTGTGGCAATAGCACTAAGTACGGTGGTTCTCCAACTGCTCTAACTAGATATTTAAGGGTTCTAGTCTGACATATCTGAATAGTTTTTTAAACACCTTTATTGAATTTTCACTTGTGACATAGGCAAATTTACATTTATATAAAAGTAATCAAACTGTATTAACAGGTTCACTTTTACAATCATATATATTGCTATAGTATATCATATAACCTAAGCAACATTACATAAATTATTCAATTCCTGACCTTATTTTTTTAACAAGAAACATCTTTATTAAACCACCACTTATGACATAGGCAATCATACATTTATATAAATGAAAACAAACCACACTGACACAATCCTATTTGCAAGCATTTTACATCATAAACCATACTGAAACACTCCCAGTTCCAAACATTATACACCACTTATAATCTACCCGTTCATTTTCAGTAAACCATTACATAGCTCATTTAAGTCTTGCTTTCTTTTAAACTTCATTCCTCTCCTGTATGCATTGTTCTCACAATTTACATTTTTTTCTATGTAGTTTGCTCCTACCCTTTTCTAAAGATCTCAATCTCTGTTGTTTTATCGCTGTTACTATATTCACTTCTTCTAGTATAGTTGGTTTAGATTTTGATTTCCATTTTCTAGTAATTGTTTTTTTTTGGAAACCACCATAATTAGACACACCAAGTCCTTACTGTCCAAGCAGTTCCAATTCTGTATCATAGCTCAGAAAAATCAACTCCCTTGTCACACTAATCTGGTCACCCAGCATCTCTGGCAGTGTATCCCGCAGGGAGTCCATAAAGTCTGCCAACTCACTGCACTCCCAGAAAATATGTTCCCAATTATCTCTTTCTTCCCCATCACACCTCCAACATTTGCTGTCTACCTGAGGAAAAATGTGATAGAGTCTACTTGGGGTATAAAAATATCTATGTAAATATTTCCAATTAAAAATCCTAAATCTTCTAGATTTTGTTGCATATTTTGGAGACATACATATATCCTCCCATTATTTCTTTGTGAATTGCTGATCCAATCTCCCTTCCCAATCCTTTATAACCTCTCTGATTGGTTCTTATAGTTATCATGCAATATTTTATATGCTCTAATAATTATTCCATTTTTAATGGCAGCTTTTGTTTTAGATTCTACTAAAAATCTTACCAGTGCTGGTCTTTCATTTAAGACCCCATTATTTCTTTCTCTTTGCCTATACTCTAATATTAATCATTGATAGGGAAGGCAATCTCTAACCTGCAGTCTAAATAAATTATTGGCATGTTGCCATTCTATCATCTTTCCTTCTCTAGTTATTTGCTCCTAATTCCTTGGTTCCTTTGCCAGTTTACTCCAATAAATTCCATCCCCTCTTACCTATTGTCTGTATCCCTAATTGCAGTCATCCTTATCTGCAGAATCTCCTTTTTCCATTCCCGTGTTGGCTTAGTTCTTAGAATACTTTCTGCTACTTTGTGAATATAATATCTTGTCTGTTTATTGTTATTCTCCTTAAAGGCCTGCATCCAAACTCCCATTCTCTAACTGTTTCTTGAGCTTCCCCCTGTTTCCTCATCAGCCCTTTCCACTTAAAACTTTAGTTTTCTGCTTGTGCTGTGTATAGGAGCCTTAACTGTGTAGCTCTAAAATACCCCTTCAATTCAGGTAATCACAACCTGCCCTGTTCTACTTGAAGAATCAGCTTGTCCCACTTGACTCTTGCCACCTTCCCCTCCCAGATAAAGTACTTCAGCTCTTTATTAATTGCTATCCACAACTTCTCCTCTGGTTGATAAAAATATGCCTGGTCTGTGTATAAGACTAAAGGGAATAAAAACATTTTAACTGCTTGTATCTTACTATCTATATCATTATGAAAAGCTTCCATTTTATCAATTTTTGCATTATCTTTTGTTTAGTCTCTTTGGAAATATCCTTAGCTGCCACACCAGAATAATTTTTAATCCATACTCCTAAATACTTCAGCATTTTATCATGTCCCCATAAATATGGGTATTGCTGAATCAATTCATGTGTGGGTACATAATTTACCACTATTGCCTTTGTTTTAGCTTCATTCATTTTGTACCCTGAAAATATTTGAAACTGTCTCAAAATGTCCCACAACACTGTAATGTCTCTTTCTGGTTTTGTAAGGTATAAGATAACATCATCTGCAAATCGAGCAAGCTTTTCTTGACTATCGCATGAATTATATCCTTGAATTTCTGAGTCCTTTATTTTCTTTGCCAATGCTTCCAAATATAATGCAAATAACAAAGGGGAAAGAAGACACCCCTGCCTGGTTCCTCTGCTCAAGCAGAAATCAGAGAGGACCCCACTCACTTTAACTTTCACCTCCGATCCCCCATATATCCGCCTAATCAACTTTATAATTTTTTTCAGGAAATGCAAATGCTTCCATTGCCCTTTCATAAAGTCCCAGCTTACTCTGTTAAAAGCTTTCTCTGCATTAAGACTCTCCAACAGCAATGGTATTTTCTTACATTCTTTTTCCCTCTGGATCATCATTGTTCTGTTAATGCTGTCAAATACTTGCCTCTCCTCCACAAAATCCCACTGATCCATATTTATTAATTTTGGCATTACTTTTACCATTATTTTAGCCATTATAGACATGGACACTTTATAATTATGGTTTAGTATTAAAATGGCCATGTATGAAGCTGAATCTGATGGATCTTTACCCTCTGTGGGTATTATAGCTACCACTGCTTTATTCCAAAATGTTGGTACTTCTCTTGCTTCTTCTTAAAATGCTGTTAAACAAAACCTTCCAGATCTTCATCAGTTTTCCCTCCTAGCTTCCAAACTTCCACAGGAATACCATCTATTCCCAGTGACTTTCTTAGGTTGGTTATACATCACACGTTTTATCTCATCTCCTCCTATTCTAACCATTAGTATTTCAGCCTCATCTACCTTTAACTTTGGCATACTTAATTCTCCCATAAACATTTCCATTTGTATCTTTTCTTGATTTCCATGCTTCTCTCCTTTATACAGACTTTCATAGAATTTCCAAAATATTTCTAATACCTCTACAGGATCTCTTGTTACCTCCCTTGTTATAGGCTCCTTAAGCTTGGTGACAGCCCTTTCTACTTTCTGTTGCTTAAGTCTTTATGCTAAATGTTTTTGTGCTCTAGTGTTATTATAAAAAACAGTTGCTTAACAGCAATCTTCCTGAACTCGTGCATATTATCAAGGTAATCCCTTATTTTCTGTTTAGAATTCTGCAGTTGATCCTCTTCTTGTTCTTTGAGATTTCCCCTATTCTGCAATACTTTAATATTTGTATGTCCCTCTAAGTATTTTTTGTTATTTCTTAACCATAGCTCTCTTTCTTTTATTTCCACCCTATTCTTACACTCCATTTTAATTTTATCCAGCTCCATAGCTATATTTTCAGAAGAAATTTCTTTCCTCTCAAATAGCTCCTGAATAATCTCCACTAACATTCCTTAAATTCTTCTCTTTTCAACAGATAGGTGGGAAAGCACCAGTGTCTCATTTGTATTTCATTACCATGTGTTTTTATTTTAGTAGTTATTGGGTGCATATCAGACCTCCCAACTGTCCCGAATTACTTGGTTTTTACTGAGTTTTAGGGTCCCAATAATGGGGTCTCACGATTCCCAAGTGGCACCCCTTCATTTCCAGTTTTGGTTTTACAACTGCAGAGTTTGGTGCTGTCCAGGCAGAATGCAGAGTTGCCACACAGCTTGCTTCACTTTAAGGTGTGTGTGTGTGTGTGTGTGTGTGTGTGTGTGTGTGTGTGTGTGTGTGTGTGTGTGTGTGTGTGTGTGTGTGTGTGTGTGTGTGTGTGTGTGTGTGTAAATGCCCCCATTGAATGGAGTTGGTGGCTAGAAAGGCTCAAATCCTGTAACTTGGGTACAAGGTAAAAAGAGCTTAAAGTCCCTAGCCACCACCACTTGTGAATTCATTCCTCATATTTCTGTTATGTTCCTCATTAAATCTGTGGTTTTAAAGATTTTTGTTGCAAAGCACTGAATGATTGAATTCACTTAATAATGATAGGAATTTGAATTTCAGACTTCATATTCTTCAGAAAATAAATGGTAACAAAAAACCTTTTATTCTAGCAATTTTCTAAGTTTATAAGATCAGCTAAGTATTTGACATTTGTTCCTATTTTGGGGTTGTATTCCCCCATTATTGGCTTTGTCCAAGATTTTTGTGCTAAGAGGTTGAGAGGTATGGTGAGAAGTGAGAAATGAATTCACTAAATGATAGCCATTTAAATATCAGTCTAACTGTCTTTCAAGAAGCTGATGATTTGGCATAGGGGTATGTTGTTCTGACTGTAGTGCATAGGGTCCTGAGTTCAAGACTTGGCAATGAAATGCATGGTGGTAACATGTTTTATTCTAGTAACTTTCCAAAATTATACAAGCAATGATTAAAATGTGTGTTTTTTGCCCTTTTGTCCCCCCCCAAAAAAAAACTGAAATTGAAAATAAGTGCAAGAGGCTGTGCAAGATGCCTATGGCTTACACTACTGTCATTCTATTTATATATTTACACTTTTATGATGGAAATGTTCCTAATTGGGCAGTTTTTGTCATTACTGGTTCATGCATCTTGTTTCATTGCCTACTAAAAAAATGTTCAAACGATACATTTAAAATGTGATTGTGTGTGTGTGTGTGTGTGTGTGTGTGTGTGTGTGTGTGTGTGTGTGTGTGTGTGTGTGTGTGTGAGTAGACTTTTATGATGGAAATGTTTTGAATTGGGCAGCTTTGTCATTATTGGTTCATGCATTTTGTTTCATTGCCTACTGGAAAAATGTTCAAACTATAAATTTAAAATGCGTTCTAACTTAAGTCTAACAAGTGTGCTGTATAATACAAGGAATATAATTTAATAAAGTCAGGAAGGTACATCAAAGAACACATGTATGTTTCTTGTTTCATGTGCAAGGGGCCTATGATTTGAAAACAGCCCAAAGGTAATCTTTATCCACCACTGACCAGGTGCATTTCCTTTGGATGTGGTGTGCTGTTTCAATGAATGTGAGTTTTAAGGGCAGAGAAGTTTTAATGCCAAGTCTATTTTCATTGTGAGACAGTATTGCTTTGTTTACCAGATACCTATTCATATTTGTGCATTGTGCTATAAAATGTAAAGATAAAATCCAAATAATCATTGTAGAAGTAAAGCAGTATGCACACAGTAATGTTTATGGTAAATGGAGTAAAATAGCCAGGTAATGGGACATTGGAATGGCTGCAAGGGGACTCTGGTGCCATATTTTTGTTGTCTGCTCTTCAGTTTGGGTTTGAAAGTTGTTATCCCACAATTCAATTTGAGTAGGTGGGGTTATGTAATTTTGTATGCAAATTTTACGTTAATCAGCGTACAGATTTGTACCTATTTTTCATGGGTCTTGTCCAGATTTTTGATGATTCCAGGTTAAGACGTATGGTGCATATCAAGACCTTCAATTAAATGCACATGATCCTGTGAAATGTAAATTCTGTCTAACCTAGCCCAGTTTTTTATATCTTGGGGAATAATATGTAAATTCACTCTGAAATCCTATTACTGAATTCACAACTTTCATGCCAAATATTTTCATAAATTTCTTCAAAAATCTACCCTACTTTGTTATACTTCCCTTCTGGGTCCTCCAGACACATCTTCACTGTTGCAAATTAAATTCTAGTCCTTAACTATAAGTAATTCCTTGCTGAAAACTGATTATTTTTCCCAGAATTTTCTTAAGCTCCATTATAGCAGTTTTAGGTGGAATATAAATACATGCCAGTATAATCTTCCTCCCTTGCCAGTAGCCCCTTAGCACTACAAATCTGATATTATTGTCATCCTTTTATCCTCTTCTATCACTATTGGAGCTCCTCTTGCAATTAATATAAGTACTCCTATTTTCCTTTGCCCCAGGTATTCCATTGAATTACCATCCTGAAAACCTTTATTTATCAAATTCACATGTTCAATTCTTTCCAAGTGTATCTCCTGTAACATAACTATTTGCACTTTACATTTTTAACATAGTTCACTAATCTTTATTTTTTGTATTTATATGTGAGACCATTGACATTTAAAGACATTACTGAAAGCATCATTGTATTAAAAAGTTATTATTCCCACCTTTTATGTATAACACATTTTTGTTAAATGTCTAGTTTGAGCTTATGTGTTACATGCCTACATTGTTTGACTGGTTGAACTTTTATACAGTTGTTTCTTATCATATCCATTTGAGCCTATGTCACATCTCATAAAACTTTTTGTTTTATTGAAAGCCATCAAACAAAAAAACAAACTGTCAATAGCCCCCTAAAACCTATTAACATAATACTAACACAAAAACTATGTACATCTTCAAATATTGAAGTTTTACCCTCCTAATAGGAACAAATGTCCCAAACTGACAGCCACAGTCACAGACTTGAGTTAACCTAAAAGAAAGATTATCCATGCTAAGATGCATGGTGCGTCTACTAAGTACTAACTGTTTTTTGTCTTTTCTTAATAGCTCTCCCATGTAGGAAAACCCCTGAATGCTTTCAGAGGATATTATCTCCTAGCCAGTTTCTCTTTTATTCCCCCCCAGCCAATTACTCTCCACCGAACTGTAACCAATTTCTCTTTATCAGATTGTCTCCATAGAGACATGAGAACCAGACAGCCAATCTCTCAGTATCAGATTGTTTCCATGGAGAAATAAGCACCAAATACAGAAATGCTACTAAGCATGCATTCATTTGCTCGAAGAAAGCACCATAATATTCAATATTCTTTTTCATTTACTTGGTTTCTCTGAAAACTTGTTACTAAATCAATCTACAGTCCTTAATCCAGTCACTCCCCCATGCAAGAATGAAAAAGCACATTATGTTTTCTTTTGTCATGCTGTTTTAACCAGGTTTTTTTTACATTGCAGTGCCTATATTTCATAAAACTGAATAAGAAGAAAGATAAAAGAGAGAACGAAAGAAAGGAAGGAAAACAAAAACACCAGGACCCATTTACAATCCCCATTATACTTAAAATAACTAAGAAAACTTTACTTTATAGCATGCAAAGAAAACCATATACCACAAAAAAATAGTACTATTAAGAAAAAAATGTTTTCTTTACTTACAGTTAACTTTCCTTCCTCTCTTCCCCAAAGCATTTTTCTGAACATTAGTGAAATGAAGTAGGGCATATATTTTAGAGTCCCCCACAAGTGTAACAAATTCTGAAAAAGTCCAATATTTCCAGGTCTTCTTGTTCTGTCATATTTCACAAATATAATTATTGCATTATAATTTCGCATTAAGTTGCTGGTTTTATTACTGTTCTTCTCCCTCTCCCAAATCCTGTTTCTGCTTCATTTTCAAGATATTAACAATTATTCTAGTCAACTCTCATGAGCCCTTCCTCTTCTCCAACATTTTCCATTGAAACAATGGAAAAGGTTTCACAAGTACAGTCTCTCTCTGTGTTTTTTATTACCAGAAGAACAAGAAGCAGAATCTCCTTCTGCTTTACAGCTCACTTTTTGTTGGACAAACGTTTTGTATTTCCTCCTTAGCATGTTCAGCTGGGAGGGTGGCCTAATGGTTAAGGTGTTTGCCTTACAAACACAAGGTACAGGGTTTGAGTCTCACAAGGGATAATTGGCTAGGCTTACAATGGCTCACAAGGGCAGTTAGCCTAGTACTAAACTATGAACTATGTAATTCATCAAAAAATTATTTTGTCCCTCCAGGGAAGAATACCTTGAAGAATACCTTTTAGACAGCTGGGTACTGCAGTTGAATCTCACACCTGTGTCTCAACATTCCCTGAGTAGTAGACTAAATGTATTTCTCTTCCTTCTGGTGTATAATGAGTAATCATTGTCCAGAAAAATTCTGCTATCTCCCATTTTCAGTATTTTGTCCTTCTGCAACAGTTTTGTCAGAATCAGCTCCTTCTGCTGGTAGGATTGCATCTTTACTATTAAAGGTCTAGACTGCTTTCTGACAGCCAGGTTTGGAGAATGCACATGATGTGCCCTTTCAACTAACAACTCCTTCTGTAGAATACCAGTCCAGTTGCTTATTTGCACTTTTATAAAATGAATGTGGTCTGTTCCTTCCAGTTTCTCTGGTATAGCTGTAAATCTCAGGTTTTTCCTACATGCTCTGTCCTCTAATTTTATTATTTTTTTAAATATCTCTTCCTTAGCAGTCTCATATTCAGAGAACCTTTTCTTCATTTCAGTCTCTGATTTTTGCACCTTTATCACCTCATCTGAATATCTGTTTAAAGCTTCTACCATTTTTTCCCACCCTTTTGTTGTTTGTGTTGATATACTCCATCAGTGTTTCATTTATTTTAACCAGGTCTGTGTGTAGTTGTCTTATATATTCCTGTAGGTCACTGGAGATTACTAGAGGTCATGTCTGGAGGTTGCATTGATTTTGCTGAACAGCTGCAGACCTCTCCCCAGTCAGTGTTTCTTCCTCATTTTTTGTAGCTGATTTTTTTCCAGGTACTTTGTTTTTCTTTTTTCCTGGCATCACTTACTAGCCGGTTATTGAAGTTTACCTATAAACACAAAAGATCACTGGCCTTCTCTGTTGAACTTCTGTTTTCACACTGGGAGAGCTAATGTTAAGCTGTTACTCAATGTGCGGCCATCTTGGAAGTCCCATTCAAATAGTTTTTGAGACAATTTTACACTGAGATGCGACTCCACATCCATGTCCGACACTTGTCTTAACATGTTCTTCACAGCATACAATGATGCCATTATACTCCATAAAATGTAACATAGTTTAAAGTCAGACGTATGTGGCGGTGCTACTGTTACATTGTATGGAATTCAGTTTCACACCTACACTGGTATAATGTTCAAATCAGACACAATCTACTGCTGTAGGTGTGGCTGGTGGCACATTACGGACATTGTATGATCTTTTGAATCTCTTTTCATTTCGATACCACTTATGAGATCCTTTACTTTAGCCCCATACATCCAACGTCCCCTTTGTCTCTCTGGCTACATGACATCCTTCATGCAGAGGAGTGGAGGATGTCCTCATGCCAAAGATACTTACACACTTCATGAAGCAGATTCCTTCCATGAACCTCTGCAAGCCATTTCCAGAGCACTGGTTGTGTGATTGCTAATATGCAATGAAAAAATAGTTTTAATATTCTGTCATAGGGTGGTGCACATGTCACATATGGAGAGAGGCACTATATAACACAAAGAAATACACAGATGCACACATAGCCTTACTATCTTCCATTATATAGATATAGTGAGTCTGCTTTAAATGTTACAGTAATGTCTAGGAATTTATGTGATCTTGGCCATTAGCTTAGTAATGACCTACGACCCTGTGAACATTTCACACATCAAAGTTGCTGTCATCGACATGTGCTATGTTGAGGTGTGTATGTACAGTAGGCCTACAAGAGTATATTACAATCTTTGACATGAGGTAATATATTGATGACCACTGCTGCTATTTCATTAAATGTTCCTTCTATAACAGCAGAAGTAGTATGCCTCCTAAGAACTGTTGATATGGAATGATACTATGCATATTGTTGCCTTTACTAAGGCATGTGTTTTTGTAGTGAAGCAGATAAACATTCTACACAGTTCTAATTCAACCTTCACATCAACACTTGCAGTATGGCACAGGAGTGAATGTGTATACCTACCATTATTAAATGCTCTGTGACATACATCAATACTGATTACATGAGCACATAAGTCTCATTTCATCCACATGTTGTAATGCTGTGATATACACAAAAATATCATATTCTGATTCATTTGCAACCTTGTGGAATTCATTGTATGTGGAATTGTTTTGCTATTTGCAAGGATTATTGGTGGTCAACACAACCTTGTGGAATTCATTGTATGTGGAATTGTTTTGCTATTTGCAAGGGTTATTGGTGGTCAACAGCACCATTGTGTGACTATCAGCATCTGTGTCAGTAAATGTTCTGCATGAGCCACAACCAACTCATTTGTAAAATGTCCATATACAGGAATGTTATCAGGCTGCTCAAGCACAGTTTTCCCATGAAACACATATAGACATATGTTGTGCAATTGATGAAATTACGTAACATTGGTACAGTTGTATCACTGTGTGAACAGTACCACTATGTGACATGTGATGCATAACCAAGGTTGCACTTTTATTTATTTATTTGATATTTGTTGACTGGGAATGTCCGACTGTGCTAGAGCCCTTTTTCAGCAGAGGCCTGGGGAGAAACGTTCCACAAAAGTACATAAAAACTTTACAAAAATAGCAAATTATGAGAACATAAATAAACAATTCAAAGCAAACACCATGATTAAAGGTTTGTTAATAAAAACTGAATCACTAAAAACAACAACCATCTAGGCTGAACTCATATATTTATTTCACATGTAAGTGCTTTCATGCTTCTGAACTTTATCAGACCATACAAAAATACACAAATTCATAGTTTAAACAAAGGCAGCAATCTTATACAATTTAATTAAACAATTCAAAACATTAGTAACCATGGATACGCTTTGAGCGCTGATTTTAAAGGTACATTGCCATTAAGGCTAAAGCCTTTATCTGCCTGCAGCAGTAGGATCCATTTCAACTCATCACATTCTGTTCTATCAAACTACCTCCTCTGATGTTCATATAACTCAGCTGTAACACCATAAACTCAAAGCGATGCCCATTATTAGATTTTACATGTTTATTAAGAGCATTCAATTCTACATCCCTCTTAATATCCCCTAAATGCTCTAAAATTCACTCTTTCAAAGTGTGATTTGTCTTTCCCACATAGCAACTTGAGCAAATCCTGCACATAGCTAAATATACTAAATCTTTACTTTTGCAATCTACATACAACCTGGGAGAGTATTATACTTTAGTTGTCAGGTGAATAAATGAATTATTGGTAGTAATAGACCCACATGCCTTACGGGACCTACAAGGGTATGCGCCTATTCTATCAGAAAGTACCAGAGATTTCTTTTTTCCTTTCATATAACACAGTCTCCTTTTCAATTACATCCCATTTCTAAAACAAAATCTTGGATTATTCCCTACAGTCCCTCTAAGTCATTCATCAGTTAACAAAATGGACCAGTTCTTCTTTATAACATCACATATCATGTTAATATTACTGGAGCCTTCAACACTATTCCCCACTCTGGAATAATAGATGCACTCTCCTAGCTTCCAGATGAGTAGCTAACTGGCTCACTGATCGAACCCACTCAGTCAAAATAGTGGAAGCCACCTTTAGTAGTAGAACCATAATGAGCAGTGAACCCCAAGGATCAGTCTTGGGGCTCTACTGTTTGGGATATACTTTTCTGAGGTGCAAGCCAAAATGAGTAGTCTGTGCATGACCAAGTTTGCAGATGATGGCAAGCTGTGCACTGTCTTAAATTCCCTTAGTGATGTGAACATCCTCTAAGAGGGCCTTACCCAAACTAATGACTGGTGCCAGAAGCATGGCCTCAAACTGAATGCCAAAAAATGCATCATTATCCCCTTTGGGGAAAATGGCATCTCCACTAATTATCACATTAATAACAATGTACTAAGCATGCAATCAATTGTGAGGGACTTAAGCATCCAGGTTGATAGCAACCTGACTTTTGACCAACACGTTGCCTCCATTGTATGGAAGGCTTTCTACATGGTCCACCTCATAAGTAAGGGTATTTCATCCAAGAACAAGGAGGTCATAACATCATTGTACTCCTCCCTTATCAGACCCATTATCGAGTACAATGCCCCCTTCAGCATGTACCTTCCCAAGCGCATGCAGCAGCTGGATAGATGACAGAGGTTCCTGACCAGGAAAATCCAGGGTCTCAAACATGTATCCTATACAGATAAGCTAAAAGCTCTGTCCCTCTACTCAGTCTCATACAGACTGCTCTGAGGTGACCTGTGTCTGGCATACAAGGCCATCTCAGACGCAGCCTTGATGGAGTTGCTACATATCTGTAAGTCAAACTCCACTCATGCAACATGCATGCAAGGCCTCAACCTGGTCTGTGATATTAATAGAACTTGTTTGTGGGATATATTTGTGTCCCAGACACTCCCCCATCTGTGGAACAGACTCCCTCTCCATGTCAAGCAGAATATCCCTCTAGCCCTCTTTAAGAGGAACCTGGATGACTGGATGGGAAACAGAAAATACACCCATGGGACCCCACCTGTGTTCCTGCTGGACAGGGGAAACAGGTGCTGACTTTGTGGGAACATGGGCAAAATTATTGGCTAGGCTTATAAAGGCCTGCAAGCCAATAGCCTAGTATCATCCTACAAACCTATGAACATATGGAGTAGGTCAGAGTCATATTTACATTATTTCTACCCTTTCCTCTTATGATTACCCAAACTTTCTATATTACACCTAGATTTAGAAAAATAGGGTGTGCCCTTCTCTTTCCTAGTTGACTTTACTTCATTGACTGAATCTTTAACTTTATTTTTCTTGTACCCCCTATTTAGAAATTCATTACTCATAGAACTGAATACCCTTCAAGTTCTAAATCATCCTTGTGTAATCTGGAAGCTCATAAAAACTGCTCCTTAAATGCATTTTTATAAACATAATTGGAGTGAATACTTGTGTGGTGTAGGGTTTTATTCTTCCAGCATGTTTTTCTAAAAATGCTTGTTCTAAAACTTCTTGAAGAGTCTATTGATAAATTTACATCTAAAAAAATCAATACTCCTATCAGACTTATTAACCACAAATTTCAGAAAACGTGTGCTACAGTTAATCATCTGCACAAAATCCTAAAATTCTTCAGGTGTACCTTGCTAAAGCAGGAACATGTCATCAATAAATCTTTTGAAGTTAACTAAGTTCTTTTCAAAAGTAGCATTTTCTAAAATATTCTCTGATTCCCAATAGGCCATTACCATGTTGGCGTAGCTATTGGCACATGTGGTGCCCATAGCTAAGCCAACATTCTGGAGGTAATATGCTTCATTACAAATCAAATTGATCTGGTTGTTAGAATAATCATTATGCTTATTTAAAAATTGTCTAACTGCACCTACTCCATAATCATTTGGAATCACTGTAAATAGAATACATACCTCCATGCTTACTAAAATAAAACCAGAAAAATCATTAATTTCCTCAATACAATCATGCAAACTTTCCAAAAAAAAAACATTTTATATCTTTCAATACAGCTGGGGCTTTTAACAATATGGGTCTTAACATCTCTTCCTCATATACAGATAGTGGTTCAGTCACCCACCCTTACCATGACACTATAGGTCTCATGGGTGGGTTCCTGACATTTTTGTGGATTTTTAAAAGCCCATGCATAATGGGAAAAACAGGTTATTCTACAGTAAAATACATAAACAAATCATAAATAATAAACCCTGTAATTAATAAATCATACAGATTTTCATTAACTTCATTAATTAGTTTCTTAACATCTATCAAAGTTTTGTACCTGGAGCTGGTGGTTATTGTTTTTTTATCTATCAAAGTTTTCTTGCTATAAATAGAAATATCAGATAAATGTTGTAACATACTATCAACATAAAAAGACCTGTCCATGATTGCAATTGATCCGCCTTTATCGGCTGGACATATTTGAATACGGTCATTTGCCTGCAGCAGTTTCAGGGCATCATGCTCAGCAACTGTCAGATTATCAAACTTTCTACCTTTCTTATGACCACATTGCAATGCCTATTGTAATTCAAATTCACAAATGCTTAAAAAGCTTCTAACAATGGTTGTATCAGTGGATTAAACACACTCAGCTTTTTAAATATATTATAATGTTCTTGTTTGGGAAATAATGTTCGTAAAGTAAATTTCTTGCAGACAAATGTAAGTCTAACATAACATCCTCATACTTTGTATTTTCTACTGGAATAAACAATAGTCCTTTATTAAGTAAACATTTCTGAACATCTGTCAGGCTACATGACGAAATGTTAAATATCAAGTTATTTAAATCTTTCCTTTCTTCCCTAGATTCAGATTCTGTTTTTGATCATATGAGGAGCTTCACTTCTTCCTCCCCATGCTCTGCAATCTTTGGCTCTTGCAAAAAATCTGGTTCTTCAAAGAAACTGGAAGTGGGGGAAAATTAGACAAACTTAGATTTAAAGGGGCAACAGGTTCCTTGTGTCTAGCCCCTGTTCCCATATTAATAATATCTTTCGAAGGGTAAAATGATTTGACTACATCAAAAGTATTTGCTGCCGTATCCAGTAAAACAGCTTCAGACTCAACAGATTCATCATTTGGTCTATTTTCAGTATGAGAAACAGTCTTTGCCACACAAACATATGCCCTCTCTTAAAATCATCATAGTCATGCTCAAGCTTTTTTTCTTTTTCTTTTTGGTGTTGCAGTTGAGTAATTTGAACATCAGAGGAGGTAGTTTGATAGATAGAACAGAATGTGATGAGTTGAAATGGATCCTATTGCTACAGGCAGATAAAGGCTTTGGCCTTAATGGCAATGTACCTTTAAAACCAGCGATCAAAGCTAGGAGGTTACCTCATTGATTTTAATTAGGTATCCATGTTTATTAATTTTTTGAATTATTTAATTAAATTGTATAAGATTAATGCCTTTATTTAAACTGTGGATTTGTGGATTTTTGTATGGTCTGATGAAGTGCAAAAGCACTTACCTGTGAAATAAATATACGACTTCAGCTTAGTTTTTTTTGTCATTTTTAGTGATTCAGTTTTTATTAATGAACCTTTAATCATGGTGTTGGCTTTGAATAGTTTTTTTGAACTTG
This sequence comes from Protopterus annectens, assembly GCF_019279795.1. Taxonomy (NCBI): domain Eukaryota; kingdom Metazoa; phylum Chordata; order Ceratodontiformes; family Protopteridae; genus Protopterus; species Protopterus annectens. The sequence continues at coordinate 1,707,123,946 of NC_056737.1, read as the reverse complement.
TTTGGTACACCTTGATACATGGGTGAAGGAGCAGTTGTCGAGGTAGAGCATAGCTATAACCCTGCTGCATCTAATATTTGTGATGATAATCATTTAAAACATATGATTGCTGTGAATAATAACATGCTATCTTTGAACCTGAATGAAGCTACTGGTGCCATTGATGATGCTCTGAGTGGTATGGGAACCTTTCTTCTTCTTCTAAGACATATAGAGGAGAAACTGTTTAAGATTAAGAAATTACAATGGCAAAGACTTTGCTTGGAAGCTTGCCTACACCATCATGTGATACCAAGAGGCTTACAGATTCTCCATATGCCTACCTATGGTGAACAGTATCCAAACTTTTAAGAAGTTGGCAAGCTTTTAATCCAGGAACAAGTTTTACCTATATCAGGCTGCTCCTTGAATATTTTAAACCTATAGAGACTGATACAGTATCTGAAGTTAATTTGGCTTTTTTGGATTTTAAATATAAATATATGCTCAAATGATATCAATCTAAGATTGATGAGATGTTCACTAGAGTAAGTGCTTTTGATGTGAAGATGCACCTACAAAAAAGAAAAAGCTTGAGCACGATTATGGTGACTTTAAGAGAGGGCATATTTTTGTGTGGCCAAACACTGTTTCTCATACTGAAGATAGACCAAATGGTGAAGCTATTGAGTCTGAGGCTGTTTTATCAGGTACAGCAGTGGCAAATAGTGCTGATGTGGTCAAATCAATTTATCCTTCAAAAGATATTATTAATATGGGAACAGGGGCTAGACACAAGGAACGTGCTGCCCCTTTAAATCTAAGTTTGTCAAATAGTCCCCCACTTGTGGTTTCTTTGAAGCAACTGGATTTTTGCAAGAGCCACAGGTCACAGAGCAGGAAAAGGAAGAAGAGATGCTCCTCATATGATCGGGAACAGAATCTGAATCTATGGAAGAAAGGAAAGATTTAAATAACTTGATATTTAATATTTCATCATGTAGCCTGACAGATGTTCAGGAACGTGTAATAAATAAAGGACTATCATTCATTCCAGTGGAAAATACGAGGTATGAGGATGTTATGTTAGACTTACATTTGTTTGCAAGAAATGTTATTTTCCAAACATTATTTCCCAAACAAGAACATTATAATACATTAAAAAAGCTGAGTATGTTTAATCCAGTCGATAAAGGTGGGTCAATTGTAATCGTGGATAGGTCTTTTTATGTTGATAGTATGTTACAATATTTATCTGATATTTCTATTATAGCAAGAAAACTTTGATAGATGTTAAGAAACTAATTAATGAAGTCAATGAAGAATTGTATTATTTATTAATTACAGGGCTTATTACTTATGATTTGTTTATGTATTTTACTATAGAAGAACCCATTTTTCCCATTATGCATGGCCTTCTGAAAATTCACAAAAATGTGTGGGACCCACCCATGAGACCTATATTATCAGGCATACTTCTAAAAAGTTCAGATTTTTACAGAATGTCCAGATTTTAGCCTCATATTTTTGGTGTGTTACTCATAAATTTTTGATTTTCTGACAAATTTTTGTAACTCATTAAGGCTGAAAGTCAGAAAATAATAACAGGCTTTTGAGTTTCAGACTTAATACCCTTAAAAAATAATGTTAATGGAAAATCTGTTATTTGATCAACTTTTAAGTTTATAAAAGCAATATTTAAAAATTGTCCCTGTTTTTTGGCTGTTCTCCCCCCATTATTTATGTCTTTGTCCAGATTTCTTGCTTTAAGAGGTTGAGAGGTATGGTTTCAGGGCAAGGGTGGGTGACTGAACCAATATCTATATATGTGGAAGAGATGTTAAGACCCATATCGTTAAAAGCCCCAGCTGTATTGAAAGATGCAAAAAGTTTTTTAGAAGGCTTGCATTATTGTGTTGAGCAAATTAATGATTTTGCTGGTTTTATTTTAGTAACCATGGAGGTATGTACTCTATTTACAGTGATTCCAAACGATTATGGAATAGATGCAGTTAGACAATTTTTAAATAAGCATAGTGATTATTCTAACAACCATAAAATTTTGATTTGTACGTTAATAGTTTTAATTTTAGATCACAATGTTTTTATCTTCAATGAGGAATACTATCTCCATAATGTTGGTGTAGCTATGTAGCTATGGGCACCACATGTGCCAATAGCTATGCAAACATGGTAATGGCCTATTGGGAATCCAAGAATATTTTAGAAAATGCTACTTTTGAAAGGAACCTAGTTTACTACAAAAGATTTGTTGATGACGTGTTCCTACTTTGGCAAGGTACGCCTGAAGAACTTCAGGATTTTGTGCAAATGATTGACTGTAGCACAAGTTATTGATTTTAGATGCAAATTTATCCATAGACTCTTCAGGAAGTTTTAAAACAAGTATTTTTAGGAAAACATGCTGGAAGAATAAAACCCTATACCGCACAAGTATGCACCCCAATTATGTTTATAAAAATGTTTAAAGGGGCAGTTTTTACACCTCCAGATTACACACGGATGATTTAGAACTTGAAAGGGTATTCAGTTCTATGAGTAATGAATTTGTAAATAGGGGATTAAAAGAAAAATGAATTGAAAGATTCAATCAATGAAGAAAGATGAACTAGGGAAGAGAAAGGTAGACCCTATTTTTCTTAATTTAGGTGTAATAAAGAAAACTTGGGTACTCATGAGAGAAAGTGTAGTAATAATGTAAATGTGACTCTGACCTACTCCAGTAATATTAACATGGTATGGGATGTTATAAAGAAGAACTGGCCCATTATGTTAACTGATGAAGGACTTAGAGGGGCTGTAGGGAATATTCCAGGATTTTGCTTTAGAAATGTGATATCACTGAAAAGGAGACTATGTTATATGAAATGAAAAAAGAAATCTCCGGTATATTCCAATAGAATAGGCACATACCCTTGTAGGTCCTGTAAGGCATGTGGGTCTACTACTACCAAGAATTAATTTATTCATATGACAACTACATTCAAATACTCTCCCCAGCTGAATGCAGATTGCAAAAGTAAAGATTTAGTATATTTAGCTATGTCCAGGAATTGCCTGAGTTACTATGTGGGAAAGAGAAATTGCACTTTGATAGAGTGAATTTTAGAGCATTTAGGGGATATTAGGAGGGGTGTAGCATCAAATGCTCTTAATAAACATGTACAATCTAATAATGGGCATAGCTTTGAGTTCATAGTGTTACAGGTGATTTATTTGAACATCAGAGGAGGTAGTTTGATAGAACAGAATGTGATGAGTTGAAATGGATCCTATTGTTTCAGACAGATAAATGCTTTGGCCTTAATGAGAATGTACTTTTAAAACCAGTGGTCAAAGCTAAGAGGTTCATTATTGATTTTAATTAGGTATCCATGATTACTAATGTTTTGAATTGTTTAATTAAATTGTATGAGATTGCTGCCTTTATTTAAACTGTGGATTCACATATTTTTGTATGGTCTGATGAAGTGCACAGTGCAAAAGCACTTACTTGTGAAATAAATATATGATGTCTATATGATGTCAGTCTAGGCAGTTGGTTTTTGTTGTTGTTAGTATTTATCAGAACATAACAGAGAGTATAAAGTGTTGTACCTAACTTGTTTACAAACATTTTCAGTTTGTTGAGAATATGCAGAGCATGACAGATTCAATTGTCAAACTATTTACAAGATACAAATATAATATACAACAAAATGAAAAGATGGTACAATTTGAAACTCATAGTCATGGAGATATAAAAAGTCACTATAGTAATTAGGAGAAGAAGTTGACGGAGAAGAAGTAAGGAGAAGAGGATGAGAGAGCAGTAGGAACAGGGAGGGAAAGTGAGTGGGAGTCAATAGAAGTGAGGTTGAGAGGTCGTAGTTAGTGAGGTCCGAGAGAGTGGGACTGAGGGGTGGTGTTTGAAGCTGGAAGTTCAAGCTGGGTTATTACAGTGACATGTCCAGGTATTTAGTAGGTATTCTTTAAGAGCTTTTTTGAATTCATGTGCAAGAGTTATTTTTCTGATGGTCAAGGTAAGCTTGTTCCAGGATAGTGTAGGGTGTCTCTATATAGGTTTGGCCTATTGATCTTTTGGGCTTATATATATCTAAGTGCTTTTGGTCAGAGCTATTGAGGGTTCTAGAGGGAATATAGAGAGAGATGAGACAGGAGACATCTGGACAGGAGAAGGCCTTGTGGAGGATGGAATGAATGATGAGTAGTTGTGAGAGTAGAAGTTGGTGTGGGAACTCTAGCCAGTTTAAAGCTTTGAGTGAATGACAGTGATGTGAGTTAGAGGTCTGGTTAGCCACAAACCTGGCTACTTTGTTATATGTGGTTTTGAGTTTAGTTAGGAGAGAGGACTGTAGGTTAGTTAAGATTTGTGAGCTGTAGAGGAGACAAAGGAGAAGGTAGGGGTAGGCTAGAGAGAGTCAAGAGTCCTTTGTAAGGAACTTTTTATTTCTGTAGAGTAAGCCTAGTTTTTGGTGTTCTTTTTATGCAATGGTGGACATGGAGGTCAAATTTGAGTTGATCATCTATGATGTCCCCAAGAAGCTTAGTGTGAGTTTCCACATTGATGACATTGTTGTTAAGTGATGTTGTACAGAAAGTGGGTTTAAGGTGGGTGAGAGATTTTGGGAGGAATAGAAGAAGTTTGGTCTTTTTAGGATTGAGTATAAGTTGGTTGTTAGAGAGCCAGTTTTCAATAGAGTTGAAGGAGTTTTGGGTGAGGGTATGCATTTCAGAGAGTGTATCAGAGGTGGAGATGATTGTGGCATCATCAGCATATTGTATGAGCGAAAAATAAGGACAGGAAGTGTACGGGTGGTTAGTGAAGATGTTAAACAATAAGGGACCAAGAATTGACACTTGAGGAACTCCCATCTTGATGGGGAGGAAGGAGAGCCATTTAACAGATTGCTGTCTGTTGGAGAGGTAGCTGGTAAACCAGGAGAAGGTTGAACTGGAAAGACTGAGGATGAAGAGTTTGGAAAGCAGCATGGAGTGAGAGACAATGTCAAAAGCTTTGGAGAGATCTAGGAAGTGGCAGAAAATGAGTTTGTTGTTGTCTCTAGCTAGGGAGATAGTGTGGGTAAAAGAAATAAGGGTAGTTGTGGTACTGTGGTTTGGATGGAAGCCATGTTGGGAGGAGGTGAGTAGGTTTTCCAGGAGTAGCTCATCCAATGTTTGCTTATGAATATACTTTTGAGTATTTTAGAGAGGGAAACAATATTGTTATAGGCCTGTAATTAGATAAATCATGGAGTCACTTCCTTTGTGGATAGGTATTGTAAAGAATTGCTTCCAGAATGAGGGTACTCTGGATTCACATACAGAGTGATTAATGAGGATGAAAACGGTAGGCTATGGAGTTAGCAGCTAGTTGGAACCAGTTTCAGTGAGAATGATTTGCTTTGATTAGAGGGAGTGGAGGGTTGGTGAGGTTAGTGGAGTTAGCATTCTGCATAAGTCTATTGATAGTGTCAATAAAAGAGTTAAGTATGGTGGCAGTTTCTTGTGGAGTGTTACTTGGACAGGGGTTTGGTATTGTAGGGTTGTCTGGGTGAAGGATTTGATTGATAGTGTTCCAGAATTCATTGGGGTACTGAGATGGGCTGACTGGAGTTTTAGATAAAAGTTTTTATTTTTGTTGTTGACTTGTTTTTTTGGTGAGGTTATGAAGTTGTTTATAGGTTTGGTGGTGGATGGGGGATTTAGTCTTATTCTAGAGTTTCCAGGCATTGTTTCTTTTGTGCATGAGAGAGCGAGTGGACTGGGATAGCCAGGGGGAGCAGAGAGATTTAACTCTAATTGATGGGAGGAGGAGACAAGAGATATAAGTTTGTTTAGGAATATGGAGTAAAATTTTTGTACTGCTTCATCTAGAGGTAGGTAAGATAGGGAACACCAGTTAATAGAGGAAAGCATGTTATTGAATATGTCAGGGTGAGAGTTTGAGAGGCTACAGCAGTCTTTAAATTTGTGCGGCCATCATAGCAGAGGGGATCTTTGTATATATACATATAGTCACTAATTGAGTCTGGTAAGGTTTCAGGGTGGTGATATAGATCATGACTGGAAACCAGGATCCAGTCAATGATGGTACTGGAGTTGGTTGGCTTGTCGAAGTGGGTGGGAAATGAGATTAGTTTTGTGAAGCTGTGTAAGTTTATGCAAAAGCTTGGGGAGTTTGTGGTTAGGGATAACCAGCTGATGATGACATCTCCAAGGAGAGTGATTTCATTGGGTATGTTATTTGTGAACCATAAGAGGGTTTATTCTAGTATAGTAATATTGTCACCAGGGGTATTGTTAGTGTTTTGTGGTCATTAAGTTTGCACTTAGCAATTAAGAGTTCAGCAGGGTGAAACATAGGGAAAGGGTTGGATAGAGGGGACAAACTGAGGTGGTCAAAGTATATTATGGCAACTCCTCCACCTTTTTTGTTAGGTCTGTTTAGATGAAGGATGTTGTAGCTTAAGGAGAGGAATTCTTTGCCGGAGTTGTGAGGTTTGAGCCAAGTTTCTGTGAGAGTTATCATGTCAGGAGTGTATTTGGTCATCCAAGCATGGAATTTGCTTGTTTTGTTAAGAATGCTGTGTATATTCATTGAATATAATGTTAAATGCTTGGAGAGTGAGGTGAAGTGTTGTGGTGCAGGTTGTGTAGTTTGATTTGTAATGGGGGGTTGTAGACTGGTCCAGGGTTGGGGTGTATATCACCGGAAAGGAGTACAACATTATAGGGATAGAGTAAAGTAGGGGGTGAGAGGTGATGCAAGTGATATTTGTGTTTAGTTCTTTGGGTATATGGGGTGTGGGGGAACGTTTTGATATTGGGTAGGAGTGAGTTGGTAGTATGAAATAGTGAGGGAGATATGGTGAATGAGTAATAGGTTTGAATGTCTAAAGTATTGTGAGTGGAGTTTGGTGGAAGGTGCGACCAGTACTACTGTATAGTACAGAAACATGGGCAGTAAAGGCAGAACAATTGAAGAAGCTAGAGGTGATGGAAATGAAGTGCCTGAGAAAGGTGGAAGGATGCACACTGTGGGACAGACAAAAAAATGAGGACATAAGAGCAGAAGCCAAAGTAGCTCCAATTGCAGAAAAGATCAAAGAGAACAGATTACAGTGGTTTGGGCGCGTGTGTAGAAAAGCAGAAGACAATCTGGTGAATAAGATTTGAGACAGACAGGAAGAAGGTAAAAGGAAGCGAAGATGTCCAGCAAAGAGGTGGATGGATTGTGTGACAGAAGATCTGTGACAGTCAGGCATGAGTGTTGAAGAAGGTAGGAGTGTGGCACTGAATCGAGAGAGTTGACGACAGTTAACATGATACCCCGACCCCATGTAGAAAAATGGGAAAAAGGGATGGCTGATGATAATGATGTTGGTGGAAGGTGTAGGGGATTTATTTGTATATGATACAAAAAGAGGTAGGATAGGAGGAGAAGAAGAGGTGTATAGAAGATAGTAGGAAACATGTTGGTGTAGTGAGAAGTCAGTGATGAGGAGATTTTGGTGGGTTGATAGAGAGGTAAGTGTGAGAAAAAGAGTAAGGTTAAGTGATACTTGTAGGTTAAGAGATGAATAAAGTATTTTAGATTTAGTGAAGAGGTGAAGTGAAGGGGAAAATGTTGGTAAAAGTGAGAAGAATAAATGTAGCAGGAGAGCAGGGCCATCAAGAGGTAGTCATTGAGTTAGAGAAAGTGGAGTGTATAGTTGGATATGTAGGTAGTTAGAGAGGAATGCAGGGTAAAGATTACATTTGAAAGGCAATAAAGATAAAGGTGAAGTGTGGATGGAGGGAGAAAAGGTAAACTGTGATTGGATGAAGTGTGTGGGATGAGTGTAGAGGAGATGTATGCTTAGTAGGGGGAGTGATGATTGAAGAGTGATGGTAGGGAGAGAAAAGGAGAGTATAAAAGGTTGAGGTAAGTAGGAAGGGGAGGTGGTAAGCAAGGGGGGGACTTTGTTAGCTACAAATGTGGTATATTCAGGGGTGTGTGGGTAAGGGGGTAGGATAGGTGAGTGAGTAAGCCCGAGTGTACTGAGGGTGAACTGAGCAGGCAGAGCCGCAAGACGCGGATCACAAAAAAAGTAAAACTGTTAGCAAGTCCAAGTATTCTGAGCTATCCAGAATGAGAGCCACTGAATTTACAGGAGTTAGCCTAGGTTAGTTATGAGAAATCATTTTATTAATGAGGGAGACCTTATCAAAGATGGTGAAAAGAGAGGGGTAGTGTACTTAAGTTCCATACACCCGGTATGAGTTAGTTTTGTGCAGGAGAAATAAGGCAAATTAGGGAGGAGATTTTTAGGTTGGTAGTTAAATGACATGACAGTAAAAATGGGGGAGTAAGGACTGAGGTGAATGAGATTAGTGTGTACACCTGAACCCAAGTTTAAACATTAGAAAATCTAGATTACACTTAATAAGCATTATAGCAGCAGGAGACGTACGTTGAGCATTCAGCGGTTTTAAGCACCACTCTTGGGACACTTGCAAGCCTAGATGGTGATTTTCCAGTCACATGTTCTCAGGGAGGGAGGAGTGAGATCACTATTCCTCAGTTGGGCTAACTGTAAAAAGAGAAAAGATATGAAGTTGTCATCAGGTAGAGAAGAGAAGGTAGTAGTCATTAAAGAGGTATTAAGGGAAGAGGGGAGCAGAGGAAAGAAGTGAGACAGAAGAACCTCAGCAAATTTATTACTCTCCCCAGTCTGCTCCTGTGTACTTTTGCTCCTCTGTTCTAACTTAAACTGACTTCCACAGTCCCTTTTTTTATACCTTCACTCTTCTGTTCTTAGTTCTGTATTGACTCCCCCTCTGACCACTCTGTTTTTTCTGTCTCTTGCGTCTTTTAGCTGACCTCCTATAATCCTGCTACCTTTTATATTTCTCACTATCTTTGTTTTTCCCCCTCTCCTTTACCTACTGCCTGTTCCTTAGCCTCACTAAGTCCAGAATTCCTATACCTAACAGTAACTGTACTTTATTATTTCCTTTCTCTTTACATCATTTCTGCCTTTTACCTATCTCTAACCTTTTAATATCTTTTACACTACTAACCTGCCTGTTTAACACTATATATTAACCTCTTTTATGCTTTCAGCCAAGACCTATTTGTTGTCATGACTAGCTACTATGGATATTGTTTTAACTTTAAATTGTTTTTGATACTGAAGCTTTTCTCCTCAGCCCCTGACTGAATTTTGATTGTCATCTAGTCAGATTTGTACATGAAAAATGTATTTGCATTTGTATTTTGCCGTATTATACTATATTAGTTTTTAGTTTTATTTGTATAGATAGTATTATTAATGACTTCATATATTATAGTGTATTAGTCTGATAGTGGAGCTTTTCTCCTCGGGCCTCTGCTGAAAATGGACATGTATCCAGCCAGACTAGCCCGGTTAACAAATGTAAAATCAAATAAATAAATAATAAATAAAGGAAAACAGCCGAGCTAGTTAAGTAGAACAGTACAGGAGCAGGGTTGAGATTACCAGTAGAGGAAAAGGGACTATTCCAGCAAGCACTAGAAAAGAGGGATAAATCAGCAGCAGTGAGAAAAGAAGGCACTTTTACACTTTATAATTAGATATAGGCAATAGGAAAAAAGCGAACCAGTAGCAAGGCTGTGTATACTGAAGACGAATATAAATAATGATAGTAAAAGAAGGTAGTAGTACACTCTAGTTCTGTGTGTTTACACATATAATAACTTCTGTAAAAATGGCAGTAAAACTCTCTTTAACATGCTAAACAACAGCTTCCCCTGCAGTTAGTTTAATATCATAAAACTGTGCTCAAGAATCTGTTTCATCTTTGTTTAAATTTTGTCAATGCATAGAATTAGTTAGCGAGTTTATGATAGCTCTGGGTAAAAAGCGTGGTTTACATCTAGATACTAGCACTACACTGTGACCAAGAAACTTTACAGCATGCTAATTAAGCTACCAGTATTTAAAAACTCTGATCAGTTTCTAGTAGCAGTTGCTATTAAATTGAAATACCAGCAGAATAGAGTATAAACATATGAGGTGTTGGCACAAATTATTTCTTGAAATAAGAGTGGAATATTAAGGAGACTACACAATTAAGTGCAGAGCTGTTTGTGGATGCCACCAGCCGTATTCAACCAGAGAAAATAGGCAATCTGCAACCTGGCAGTTTAACTCACACTTAACCCCCCCCCCCCCCCCGTTGCCACTGACCATCAGCCAAAGTATATATGTAAACATTACTCTCTTTATCTTCTCAGGAGAGCAGCTCATATCCTCTGTCTAAGGCTAAAAACAGAATTAACGGGCCCTAACAACATCACAGGTTAGCTATGGTGTGACTTAAAACTTGGCCTAGCAGACACATTCGGATCCCTATTTAAACATAGCCTCCACACAATATGCTCTTCTTGAAGGGTGTACAGAAACAGTGATTCATCTGAATGGGGGGACCTTCACCTGATGCAACAACTTATAAACCCATACTCTTGACTCTCTTCATCTGTGAGGCAGACGAATGAGTCATCATGGACCTTATCAATAAGGACAACCCATGTTTGACTTGCTTAGGCTACATCATGCCTGTTAAATTTGCTTGACATCTTCAAGACAGTCACCAAGAGCATGCATGAGGAAAAAACTATCATCCCACGTAACTTGACCTGGCCAAGGCATTTGACACAGATCCACTCTTAGGTATTACAGAGAAGCTGTCTCAAGTGGTCATAAACATCACAACATCAGCAAGTGGGTAGACAAGTAGATCACATTCAGGACAAATAATGTTGAAGTGTGTGAAGTCACTTCTACTTAGAGTACAGTGACCAGGTCCATATCTCAGGATTCTGTACTAGGCCCTTTCCTGTTCATTATTTAAGTCTCAGAAGTCAAGACAAACTTACACATCCTTTGTCTACAAATTGTGGGCAATCATTGATTCCAAGACTGGTATTGGTATAATGCAGAAAGTATTAACACACACAAAGGATTGTTGCCAGAGCCATTGAGACACAGTAGATGAACAAAAATCATGATTAGTTCCTTTATGAAAGCAAATACACAAACTAATTACAACATAGACAGCACACCCCTATGAGCAGACCAAATGGTAGGTGACCTGGGTACTCAGGTAGATAATAAGCAGAACTTCCCCCAGCATGTCAGCACAGTGGTGTCAATCCCTTGTATGTAGCATAACTCCTGAGTATAAGCAGGCCATCCACATCAAAGGGCATAATAGTCCCCCTGTTCTCAGGCCTCGTCACACTAATAACTGAGAACAATGTACCCCTTTGCATGTACCTCACCACATATCTTCAAGGGATGATTTATTTAGGTGTATCACTTTTGCCACTGTAAGCCTCCACACATCTTTTTCTTCATACATAAGTATTCTTTGTGATGCATAACCATTAGGCGTTAACAATGCAGGACTTACTTCAAGGTGTTATACAAGATGCATGTGTGATACATGTTCCTGTGATGCACCCAGTAAATACATAGCCCATAGACAACATTGATGGCATGGAGTGTGGCATATATATGTCATGCAAACCTATCAACTAGCCAGCAGTGCTCATAATGAATGACTCCAAAAAGCTGTAATTTTTGAGGAAGGTGTGCTTGATTACTCTTATAGATTACTAAATAATCATTACAGTTGTACGTGTGTTCATGCAATATCACTGTTTTTCAGCCTGCGCTTGTTAAAGAAGCTCCATCTACTTACATACATGCATACAAATGTTTCAAGTACGGGCATTAATACCCTTCTAGCTTGCCAATATAACAAAACACTTGTTCCCATAATAAATGTCCAGGCTGTTCTTAAAAATATCTAAACTAGTACTTGCTTTAATGTAATTTGGTAGTCTGTTCCAAGCATCAGCTACTCTGTCAGAGAACCAATTAGCACACTTCTCATTCCTATAGAATCTTCTACATAGGTTATTTTTGATAACCCCAAACATTCCCAGAGGTAGTTATCCCTAAATGCCCTATATACCCGAATAAGGTCTTCTCTTAAATATCTGTAAGAGACACTGTACAAGTTCAGATATTTTATTCTTTCATAATAAGATTTTCACATCCATGGATGCCCTTGGTATATTTCTGCTGTACTCTTTCCAGTTTATTCATGCTTGTTTTCCTATAGGGTTTCCATATCATTATTCCATACTCAAGGTTGGGTCTAATGTAACTAACAAACAATGACTTCATTATGTTTGATTTCCTGGACTTTATAAATTTTTTTATACAACCTATAGTTCTATAACTATCATTAGCCAATTGGTTGATATTATTAGAAAAACTCATAGCTGAATCTACCCATATACCCAGGTCCTTAAATGAATCTACAGTTTCAATCACTGTGTGTTGTTTTAAATATTCACCTTTTAGTTTATGTCTCCCAAATCACATATGCTTAGTTTTTGATGTATTTATCAGCATATTATTCTCCTGTGCCCAAATGGTCAATTTAGTCAAATTATTTTGCAGACATGCCTTATCTGTAACACTTGTAATCAGTTTACCCAATTTCAGGTCGGCAGCATATAGACTGTAGAATACCTCAGATAAAAAAGTAAGGTCTGAAAGATACAATCTAAACAAGTAAGGGCCTAGTACAGAGCCCTGTGGGACACCTTGACTGTAACCAAGGATTTCACCTGTCCAGTTGATGTGTGCTACTTGCCATGTCCTATTTGTAAGCCATGGAGCTATCCATCTTATCAATAATACATCAGTATCTAGTTGTACTAATTTATTGATCAGTGTTTTGTGTATGACCCTGTCAAATGCCAAAGTTAAATCTATATAAATCACATCACAGCACAATTTTTCATTCATAGCTGTTATTATATTGTTATAGAACATCATGTTACAAGTGGTAATAGATCTATTTTCAACATATGCATGCTGATATATGGTTTGAAGTCCCAACCTATCCAGTTCTGATAATAACTTATCCAGTATTACCTTCTCCATTATTTTTCCACAGCATGAAAGTAGACTTAAGGGTCTATATGATTATGGGTTTGTCCTACTCCCCTTTCCCTTAAAGATAGGTTTAATAAGTGCATGTCTCCAATCTTGAGGAATATCCCCATATTTATATGACATAGTGAATAATAGATATAATTGTAGTGTAAGTTCTTGCTGAAGTGTTCTCAGGTTATTGTTATTTATTCCGTCACGTCCCTGCACTTTGCTTGGATCCAGTTTGCACAGTTCTTTTTCAATATAATCTAATTTGATTCCAGTATCTGGGGTTACCTGGATGTCACTAGAACAACTTACCACCCCTTTTGTGGAGCCAAACTGTTTTACATAAGAATTTGTAAATATATCTATAATCTGTTCTGTCTGAGAATAAATTTTAGGATCTGCACACAGTTTATCAATTTGTGTATCTTTACTCCTTCCACATATTATGTATCTATAAAAAGGTTTCCTATTATGCTCAATATCTTTATATAAATTTTCTTCAATTTTTTCTTGATCTTGTCTAACACTATGCTTAATCTGTTTGTCCAGCTTGTTACTATACTGGTTTAGGTTGTTCTTTTAACAGTATTCTGCAAAAGCTGTGCTTTGTGAACATATCTCATGGTTAGTGAACTTATTTCCAATGATTCTTGACACTGCAGGAATCCTTACTGCTCTTCTGATTCTGTCTGCATTTTATTTTTCCCACCCATCTGCCCAACTGTTGTTGTATTCCTAAAAACTGGTGGCTTTTGAGTTGCTCACCTCTACTATAAATTTGATATTGGACACTCCTCCCAGTCCCATTGCATCAGCTCATTCCATTGAGTACAGTGAGATCATTTGGGAAGACCCACCCCTTAGTTTCTTAACCTTGAATTATCATCTGTTTCCTCCCTCCTGACTAAACTAAAAAAAATACATTTTATTCAGATGCTTTTACTGTATTTGTGTCTCTTCCTTCTTTATTACTTTATTTTGCTTTTGCTGCTTGTTCTTAAAAGTGTTCAATTTCATTTATACTGCTGCGTTTATTACCGCTTGCTAGTAGTCTGATTAAAATGTAATTGTTACTCTAGTTCTCTTAGTTTTGGTTTAAGGACTTGGGCTTCGGGCCAGTTATTTTACATTAAGAGGGTTTGTGGTCTACACTCTTGTAGGAGGAGAGAGTAGCCTCTGCCCTTCTGGATTGGGAATTGCTTGGTGAAGGCTTATTGTGCCTGTTGTTCTAAATGTCTTTATTCCAATTTAAGCACTTGGGGTCCAAACCAGTTATTTTACATTAGGAAGATTTGTGGTCTAAACTCTTGTGGCAGTAGAGGATAGCCTACATCCTTCTAAGCTGGGAATTGCTGGTTGAAGGCTCTTTGTGTCTGTTATTCTGAAAGTGTCTTACTTCTGAATTAAGCACTTGGGCTCCAAATAGTTATTTTACATGAGTAGGTTTGTGGTCTAGACTCTTGTGGCAGGATAATGTGGCCTATACCCTTCTAAGCTGTGAATTGCTGGTGAAGGCTTATTGTGCCTGTTATTTTAAATGTCTTTTTTTCTGGTTTAAGTACTTGGGTTCCAAACCAGTTATTTTACATTAGGAGGATTAGTGGTTTAAACTCTTGTGGAAGGAGAATATAGTCGACATCCTTCTAAGCCAGAAATTACTGGTTGAAGGCCTATTGTGTCTGTCATTCTGAAATGTCTTAGTTTTGGCTTAAGCAGCTAGGCTCCAAAACCAGTTGTTTTACATTAGGAAGGTTTGTGGTCTAGACTCTTATGGCGGGAGAGTGTGGCCTACATCCTTCTAAGCTGGGAATTGCTGGTGAAGACTTATTGTGCCTGTTATTCTAAGTGTCTTTATTCTGCTTTAAGCACTTGGGTTCCAAAACAGTTATTAACATTAGGATGATTCATGGTCTAAACTCTTGTGGCAGGAGAGGATAGCCTACACCCTTCTAAGCCAGAAATTGCTGGTTGAAGGTCTACTGTGTCTGTTATTGTGAAATGTCTTAGTTCTGGCTTAAGCACTTGGGCTCCAAAACTAGTTGTTTTACATTACAAAGGTTTGTGGTCTAGAGTCTTGTGGCAGGAGAGTGTGGCCTATACCCTTCTAAGCTGGGAATTTCTGGTGAATTGCTGCTTTATTTAGACTGTTTTTTTTTTTTTGATGTTGTGATTGCGACTTTAATTTCTAGTACTTCTGCATTTTATAACACAGGCTAGATTCAGACTTGCTGAATCTAAATTGTTTGGTATCACTTGAGCACTAAAACCAGCTCTTCACAATACTGAAAGATCTGAGGCATCCATTGCTTCCAACTAACTATAAGTGCCTGTTTTCGCACTTATATTGCACTTTTAATTTATATTTGCTTTCTACTGTCTGTTTGAATTGTTTGAACTGTTTTTTGCCACATTTTACTATATACTGTACTAGTTCAGCTGTAGCATAGCCCAGTTACAGCTTTGCTGTTTCAGGGTCTGTTTTGTAACTTCTAAGCATTAAATTCAAGCCATCTGGCCCTTCTGCACCCTTGTGGGAGGAGAGTGCTGTCTGTGTTCCATCTAATCGAGGTTGATTGGACTAGAGTTCAGAGAGACCATCCTTATTGGCTAGTTTGAGTTAAAAGGGTTATTTCTTGTATTATTTAAGACCCGCATTTGCTCTTGTTCGCATGTAGCACACCATTGTGCGCTGCCACGTAGAGGTGGTTACAGCTGGTGATTATATATGCAAACATTTTGCTTGTTAAATTTTCCCTTAGCACTTTGCTTGTGGTCCTCCAGAGGTTTTTCTTGACCCTGCTCTACTGTCAGGTGGAACACTAAGCCTAGCCTCAGAACTACCAATACACCTCTCACCCATTAGCCATTCTTAAGTTAATCCTCTTTTCCTGACCAGAAAAATTTACCTAACACTATGGATGGACAATTTCCCACAGTTTCTCCAGCCAGCTTGGTCGACATGGGCATCCAGAAGCAGTGTAGCAACTGCCACATTTTTACTGACAACCCTCTACTCCTAGTCCACACAAACCCAACATGTGAGAGATGAAACTGTATTAAGAACCTTGAATCCATGCTCTCTTATACACCAGTCAGTACATATGACAATGAATAGGTTATCAGCATGCACACCTCACATCGTACTCCACCCAAACCCACATCACACATACCTACATATGCGGAGGTCCTCACTGGAAACATACAGAAACATACTTAAACACCAGAGACCTCCCAAACACAAACACAAGCATGCTACACATAATACTTCCTCTGCAGAACACAGTACACTTACTAACTCAAGTACCAGTGTCTCACCTGTCAATCCCTGAAGGCAAAAAACAAAGCCAAACTTATTAGTCATAGGCAATTCCATTGTGAGACACACAGATGTCCCCCCACCAGACTGGATAAGGAAAAGGTCATGGTCAGCTGTCTGTCAGGTGCCACAATACAACACGAAGGAAAGCAGGAAGCCAGGAGTAGGTCCACCACTGTTTTATTGAATCAAATAACCATAAGCGCTTTCATCAAGTTCATTACAAGACTTCATCAGATAAAAAAATGAACTGAAAAGCCAAGTTTAAAAGTCCTTCCCATATCACATGATCCACCCCAAGTTGATTAACTAATTAACTAATTAACCGATTAAAATCAACAGTAAATCTGCAAAAGAAAAAAAGAAAAGAAATTACATTATACAACAAGTTAAAAAACAGAAATTTAAAACTTTAAAAGCATGAAAAAAAAAAAAAAAAAAATATATATATATATATATATATATCATTATGTGAAGAACCATAATAACCAAATCTATCTAAGCTGTGCCTTCATTTTTAATACACAACCAATAGATGCTAGTTCATTTAAACCAGGAAAACCCACAGCATTTAAACTTAATATCCAGTAAAGTTCCCGGTTTTCCAGAAACACCTGCCAAGGTCCACCCCTTTTATTCCGTTTGACCTGCTCAATAACAATGAATTTAAAATAATGTTCAGGAAATTCCAGGATGTGCCTATAAAGTGCATTTGTAGTTTTTTTACCCGTATGTCATAATTATGTTCATAGATGCATTGCTTAAGCATTCACTCCGTCTTGCCGATGTTAAAGGCAGGAGATGACTGACACAATGCCGCATAAACTACCCCAGTACTATTGCAGTTGTAATGTCCTTTTATCCTAAAGCTGAAACTATTAATTTCAAACAGTTCCTCCACATAAATGAATTTACAAAAATGGCACATGCCACATTGGTACATACACCTAACTTGGGCATTGTCAACTTCGATTATAGGTCTTTCCACCAAATTTTTAATGTTAAGTCCCCTTTTCCACACAATAGAAGGATTTGTGCTAACTTTACCTCTAACCTGACCATCCCCAGTTAGAATACTCCAGTTCTTTTGTAAGATTTCTTGAATTTGCTGGTGGTCAACAGAATATCTGGTAATAAAGGACAGTCTAAAACTAACATTGTTTGTTATTCCATCCCATTTCCTTCCCTGTTAAATGTGGAATTACTATTAACAGAACAGTTTTGAGGGTTTGTCATATTTCCAACCAATATGGGTGAATAAATACCCAGTTGTCTCTTAACCACTACATCTTTTTTAATTTCCTGCACAACAGCTGCAGGGTAATCCCTCTTTATGAACATGTCTTCCAAAAGAGTACATCCCCCAAGAAAGGAATCAAAATTAGGCACCATCCTTGCAGCTCTGACAAATTGTCCTTTGACCACTGCTTTTTTCTGGGCGAGGGGGTGAAAACTGCCAAAAATGCAAGAATGCATTTGAGTATGTGGACTTCCTATAAATGGTGGAAACATATCTCCCATGCGCCACATCCTTTTCTAATCTTACGTTCAAATAACTGATGCTGTCATTC
Organism: Protopterus annectens; assembly: GCF_019279795.1. Classification (NCBI taxonomy): domain Eukaryota; kingdom Metazoa; phylum Chordata; order Ceratodontiformes; family Protopteridae; genus Protopterus; species Protopterus annectens. The sequence goes on along the minus strand of NC_056737.1, from coordinate 1,707,106,067 downwards.
CCCACCACATGTGTAAACTGAAGAAAATTACTTGTGTTGTTTATATACTCCATGAAATTAATTACACTGTTGTTGTCACCCTTCCAAAATGAAAAACAAATCATCCAAATATCTCAAGTATAAAATACAGTCATTAAACCCAGAATAACCAAATAGAAATCTTCATTCCCACTCACACATGACAATGTTTGCATAAAGTGGCCCACAAGAGGCTCCCATAGCAACACCTACTTATTGAAAAAAATACTATTCGTCAAAATAAATATAATTATTTTTCAACACAATTTCCATCATTTCTGTGTAGGTGTTGATACAGTCTTGTTCAATATTTTTCCTAAACAGATACTCACTGAACCAATCCAACTCAATGTCATGTGGAATTACAGTGAATAGATCTGATGGAAATTGTGTTGAAAAATAATTATATTTATTTTGATGAACAGTATATTTTTCAACAAGTAGGTGTTGCTGTGGGAGCCTCTTGTGGGCCACTTTATGCCAACATTGTCATGTGGGAACGAAGACTTCTATTTGGTTATTCTGGGTTTAGTGGCTGTATTTTATACTTGAGATATTTGGATGATTTGTTTTTCATTTGGAAGGGTGACAACAACAGTGTTATTAATTTCATGAATTATATAAACAACACAACTAATTTTCTTCAGTGTACACGTGTGGTGGGGAATGACTGCATCAGTTATTTGGATGTAAGATTAGAAAAGGATGTGGCGCATGGGAGATATGGTTCCACCATTTATAGGAAGCCCACATACTCAAATGCATTCTTGCATTTTGACAGTTTTCACCGCCTCCCCCAGAAAAAAGCGGTGGTCAAATGACAATTTGTCAGAGCTGCAAGGATGGTCTCTAATTTTGATTCCTTTCTTGGGGAATGTAGTCTTTTGGAAGACATGTTCATAAAGAGGGATTACCCTGCAGCTGTTGTACAGGAAATTAAAAAAGTAGTAGTGGTTAAGAGACAACTGGGTGTTTATTCACCCATATTGGTTGGAAATTTGATAAACCCTCAAAACTGTTCTGTTAATAGTAACTCTACATTCAACATGGAAGGAAATGGGATGGAATAACTAACAATGTTAGTTTTAGACTGTCCTTTATTACCAGATATTCTGTTGACCACCAGCAAATTCAAGAAATCTTACAAAAGAACTGGGGTATTCTAACTGGGGATGGTGAGGTTAGAGGTAAAGTTAGCACAAATCCTTCTATTGTGTGGAAAAGGGGACTTAACATTAAAAATTTGGTGGAAAGACCTATAATCGAAGTTGACAATGCCCAAGTTAGGTGTATGTACCAATGTGGCATGTGCCATTTTTGTAAATTCATTTATGTGGGGGAACTGTTTGAAATTAATGGTTTCAGCTTTAGGATAAAAGGACATTACAACTGTAACAGTACCAGGGTAGTTTATGAGGCATTGTGTCAGTCATGTCCTGCCTTTTACATGGCAAGATGGAGCAGATGCTTAAGCACTGCATCTATGAAGATAATTATGACATACGGGTAAAAAAAAAACTACAAATGCACTTTATAGGCACATCCTAGAATTTCCTGAACATTATTTTAAATTCATTGTTATTGAGCAGGTCAAACGGAATAAAAGGGGTGGACCTTGGCAGTTGTTTCTGGAAAACTGCAAACTTTATTGGATATTAAGTTTAAATGCTGTGGGTTTTCCTAGTTTAAATGAACTAGCATCTATTGGTTGTGCATTAAAAATGAAGGCACAACTTAGATTTGGTTATTATGGTTTTTCACATAATGATATATATGTATGTTTGTATATATATATATATATATATATATATATATATATATATATATATATTCATGGTTTTAAAAAATTTAAATTTATGTGTTTTAAGATGTTTTATAATGTGATTTCTTTTCTTTTTTTTTCTTTTGCACATTTATTGTTGATTTAAATCAGTTAATTAGTTAATTAGTTAATCAACTTGGGGATCCGTGGTGGTGGTGCTGCAGTAGCGTTGTCGCCTCACAGTAAGATGCTGTCTGGTTCGATTCTTCTGCGTAGAGACATGTGTGAAAGGGCGTACCTTCATTGAAGGTTGTGCATCAGGGCTGGTAACTCGGCACGTAAAAATCAACTACCAATCATTAGTGGACTGGAGTTCCGCTGTGGTGACCCCTAACCGGGAAAAGCCGAAAGACACAACAACAAGTTAATCAACTTGGGGGTGGATCATATGATATGTGAAGGACTTTTAAACTTAGTTTTTCAGTTCATTTTTTATCTGATGAAGTCTTGTAATGAACTTGATGAAAGTGCTTATGGTTATTTGTTTCAATTAAACAGTGGTGGACCTACTCCTGGCTTCCTGCTTTCCTTCATGTTTTTTACCTTGTTTGTGGAATTGTGCAGGTGCCACCCTACACCATATCATACATGCACTCAAGTCTGTCAACAACAGGTACTGTTATGACTCCATCATAGTCCATGTTGGTGTGAATGACTTGAGACATACCTCTCTGGACTATATGAAGAGAGACATGACAGCTCTCAGACTGTGTGTCTCAGGCAGCTATGTCCCTAGCCTTAAGCAGCATCTTACCTTCACCTAGGATGATGCCTCAATACAAACAGAAAATGATTGACTTCAATAATTGGCTTAATTTCTGGTTTCATTCTGAGGGGATCCAGTATCTGTCAGCCTGGGGGGATGACATGATTGACAGACCTCAATGCTTTGCCAGAGATGGCCCTCATCTGACCCTCCTGGGATTTTGGCTACTGGTTAAGGCTCTTACCACCCCCAGAGTGCCTTTTTTAAGCAGTGTCTCAAGGACAAAATTCCAGACATAAAAATTCTATCTGAAAACAACCTCAAGGTTATGCTGCTAAATGCTAGGAGTTTTAACATGAAACTCCACTCACTGGAAGCAGTCCTCACCTTGGAAGGTGCAGACAGAGTTATGCAATCACAGAGACCTGGTTCAGTGCTGTGGAGAGCACCTCAGACATACTGGGTTACACCTCCTTTCACACATTCAAACCATAAACTGAAGGTGTTTAAACTAAAGGAGATGGTGTATCAATATTCATTAAAGATAAATACACCTCCAGATTGGTCAAACAGTATGATTCCCTGGAGATAATTCAGGTGCAATTAACTGTTGGCAGGACACCTATTCAAGTTATTCCAGCTACAGGACCACCTCCATGAATCAGGACACCCACTCTGCCTATTTGGATCTACTTGAGTCTATCAAGATATATCCAAATACCATGGTGTTTGATGACTTTAACTACCCAGCCATTGGCTGGATAAATTACTCGTGCTCAGACTCACTTGCTCAGGGGTTCCTCGACTTTAACTCCATTGCCCTGGACCAGCTGGTTGACATCCCTAAAGGGGTGCCATCATCCTGAATCTGGTGCTTACCAATATGGGTGAACCACTGTAGCGCCCCTACTGTGAGGTCTTTTGTAGAGAGGTCTGACCACAAATCAGTCTCATTTGAAGTAACTATCACACCTGAACCGCCCCCCCCCCCAGCAACAACAAAACTAAAAACTTCTCCAAAACAAATTATACCCTCTTAAAGGATGGTATAGGTAGCTTCACTGTACCTTTCCTTCAAATGGAAGTGGCAACTATGCAGAGTTCTACACCAATGATTTATATAAACACCTGTATAATGGCATTGACTCGGCCATACCTGATAGGACCAAAACAAGCTCCTCAAGGAAGAGCAAACCTATCTGGTATACAAGTGCCATTAACAGGTTTTACAATATGAGGAAGAAGTTGCTGTCTAAGAGTATGAGGGAGTGACCCCTAAACTGGAAACGCTCACTCCTCAGCTTAAACAAGCAAATAAGACTTCTTGTGAAGTCCTCCAAAGCAAACTATGAATCCAAATTAGCTTCCTCAATTAAGGACAGCCATAAGGCATTCTTTAATTACATCCATGACCTAAAAGAAAAGGCCCAAATTTGTGCCAAACTGGTAGTTAATGATACCACATAAACTGAGCCTGTGGACATAGCTAACCAGTTGGCCTACAAGTTCTGTGAAAGTTTCACTCCACTGTCCCTGCCACACAAACCCTATGACATCCCTACCACCTGTCTCCTACCTTGTATCTCTAAAGAGCAGGTCATATACACCCTTTCCAAGGCCAAAAACACAGCATCTATGGGACCTGATAACATCCCAGGTTGCATCCTACATAGGCTCCAACAAGAATAGGAACACCACTGAGTAATCATTTCAATCATAGTCTAAGCACCGGCTTCATTCTAGCTGAATGGAAAACAGCCACTGTTATTCCCTTGCACAAAGGTGGTGCTTCCACTGACCCCAGTAACTATAGACCTATTAGCCTGACTGGTCTTATCTGCAAGGCCATGGAGCGAATCATCATGGACCTTATTAACAAAGATATAGGTAATCTCCAAGCACTTGACCCTACTCAGTTTGTATTTGTCAATGAGAGATCATGCCTGTTAAACCTGGTGGACTTCTTCGAGACAATCACCAAGAACCTTGATGAGGGAAAATCTGTGCATAAGCCTACCTATACTTAGCCAAGGCATTTGACACTATCTCCCACTCAGGCATCATTGACAAACTCACCCAGCTAGGTATTAACCATTATATCATTAGATGGGTCACTAACTGGCTCACTGATAGAACCCATATAGTCAAAATAAGGGAATCCACCTCCAACAGCAGACCTGTAACCAGTGCTGTTCCACAGGGATTAGTCCTAGGACCGCTAATGTTTGGAATATATTTCTCTAAAGTATAAGCAAAAACTAAGGGTCTGTGGCTGACAAAGTTTGCTGATGACTGCAAATTGGTCATAGAATCACCAAATTATGTCAACATCCTACAAGAGGGTCTTACACAAACAAATGATCAGTGCCAAAATCATGGCCTTAAACTAAAAAAAAAATGTATTACCATCCCTTTTAGTAAGAGCGATGTTCCTGCTAACTAACACATCAATAGCAACACCTTAAGTATGCACTCACTGGTGAGAGACCTGGGCACACAGGTTGACAGCAACCTTTCCTTTGACCACTATGTCTCCACAGTGGTAAGAAGGGCATTCTATATTGCTCAGCTCATAAGTAATGGCATTGCCTCCAAAAAAAAAGAAGTTATAACCTCCCTGTACTCTTCTCTCATCAGGGTAATAATTGAGTACAACTCCCCTTTTGGCATGTACCTTTCCAAGCAGATGCAGCAATTGGAGAGACCACAAAGGTTCACCACAAGGAAAATTCAAGGTCTTCAGCATCTGTCCTATGTGGATTGTCTGAAATCACTGTCACTTTATTTTGTTGCATACAGACTACTCAAAGGTGATCTCTGCCTTGCATTCAAGACAATCTCTGATCCTGCTTTATTGGAAATGCTGCACATCTGTAAGTTAAATGGTACATGGGTTACTCATTCTAAAGACCTTAACCTGGTATGTGACATTACTAGAACCTGATGGAGGGACTGATTTGTCTCCCAGAGGTTACCACACCTTTGGAACAGACTCCCACTTTATGTCAAACAGAGCACCTCATTGGCCCTCTTCAAACACAATCTGAATGATTGGATGGGTAACTGTAAATTCACCCCAGGGGTTCCACCTGTGTCCCTCTTGGACACTGGCAATATGTGCAGATTGTGAAAATAAGGGTAGAACATGGCTAGGCTTGTAAGGGCCCTAGGACCATTAATCTAGTAACTTCATATGATCCTAAGTCACAATTACACATTTTATGTCAATGACGCAGATTAATAGTGGTATTATTATGATATTGTCCATGATTGTGCGGTGCCTCTGTCTAGTGTTGTCCATGAGCTTGTTGCTATGTGTCCTGATTGGATGAGACCTATGCTGAGATTACATTCATATTCCAGCAGTTCATTTTACACATCTTTACAATATGCACATACCCATTACTGCATATACCGTCTTTGATAAATTTCCTTAACAATGATCATGTCAGGGTTCTTATATCACAAGCAATCATCTCTATTGATATGTGACCTTGTGTGACAGTCACATAATATACAATAACTGTGTGGTGATATGACTATGCCTACACAGGAAGTGTAAACAGCAGTACATACTGTATTATGTTCATATGTGATTGATGTTCATGCTACACCATTCTTGTCTTTGTGGTGTATGTACTTTGACATGCCCTTATCTGGTGTACAGTACCAAGTTTCACTTGTCCTCTTCCCCTTTCTTCATTCCTACTATTCATGTATGTGGCCCTTTTCAATATACACACTTCCCCAGAATAGCGTATTTATAGTGCAGTCTGTCTACCGTTGATGATCACCACAAATCTTTATTTCAGTATGCATAAAACATGTTTACACTGTACCCTGCATTGACTAAACTTTCCTGTAATGTGTTAGAACTGTATTAATTTCCTTAAATTAAACCCTAGTAGTCATTGTGGCTGTCCGAGCAATCATGGAGAACTAGTTTGCCCATAGGTAAACATGTCTGCATGTCTGAAGGTATCCGTGCTACTTTACATGGTTTCCTGGTTAATAACACTGTTGCTGGCCATAAAACCATGATTGTATCTGTGTAAGTGTGATGAGCGGCATGCGTAAGCAATTAGCACTGCCACTCATCATGCAAACACGTAAACTCTGTGTAGGCTTTGCAGTAAGCTTACATGAAGTTTATTGAATCCCCAAGTTTAATTTAAGTTGGTAGACTACCAGGGTGGTTTCTTCTTGAATTTCATATTATATTTTGCTGTAGCAGGGATGGCCAGGTTAATGCTCTTATCTATACCAATATAGGACTTCTTTGTATAAATAGCAGCTGTGTCAGTGTCAGGTCTGTTGATGTTACAAATGAATTTTAATAGCTCATCATGTCGTTTGAGGAGGTTTCTCTAAATGAAGTGCCTGAATTCAGAATTATTGACTGTAAGGGCTTTAGAGATTTTGAAAGAGAAGGTTAAAAGTTTATGGTCAGACTTAACCAGGGATAGAGAAACTAGAGGAGTGATAAATGTACTGGCATTATTAGGACTAGGTCAAGAATATTATGTCCTTAAGTTGGTTTGTTAATTAAACATTCCAAAGAATTTTTATTTATTAAGTCTACAAATCTCTGAAATTCCCAACTTTGGAGGTGTAGATGCTCTGGTTTATTGAGGGGGTAGTTGAAATCTCCTACTGTAAAGGCATTATGGTAATAGGAAGTTCAAGTATGCTTAGAAATTTTATGATCATCATGGGACATGGAGGTGGCCTCAAACAGGCTATAAGCTGGCAGTCTGTAGAAATCTGCCTAGAGGTGATATGGTCCTTGACAAATATGGAAACATCACTGCAGTTCCCATCAGGACTGAATGCATGGTAAGAACAAATACCATGTATGGATGGAGTGCTATATTTACATTGAAACTAAGTCTCAGTAATTATATAAATGTGTAAGTGATCATGTTGCAGGAGAGCCTCAGGATCAGGCAATGTGTTGTTAAGCTGTCCAGTGCTGAGAAAAGCCACCTAGCAATGTTTCAAGATGGCTCCCAAACATTATCAAACTAAGTTATGTCCAGCCAGCAGTAGCCTGAACTCCAAAAACAATAGCAAATTACATTCTTTCAGAAGATAATCACAGTGTCCTAAGATGTACCTCAAAAACTGCCAAACTAAGTTATACCTAATTTGTAATATTCACTGAAACCAGGAAAAACTGTTGTCTCAGATGTTAAATGACAATTTATGTAATTAAAACTCACTTCCCTGCTGTGTGAAGGGACTGGAGAAAGCTGTTAAATCCAGTAAAATCAGATAAAAATCTGGTGTCTAGCAAGTGCTCAGATGCACAGCTCACAGTACTCTAGACAAAGGCTACATAGCCACATTTGATTCGGAGTACATCAGTGGTTCTGTTGATTCTCTCCTAGCACTGGGTGCTTGGATTTACATTCTAGTACTGATACCAATCTGCAGCATTTGGGAGTGAAGGTAGGGGACTACTGCACTCCTCAGATGCTATGCTATCCATGAGGTCTTAAACTGAGGTTTTGATAGTTTAGCTGTGGAGGTCTGATGTGATTATAGTCTGTGTGGGATTCCCAGTCATTAAACTTTTTTGATAGCTTGTGTATACATGTACTATTTTTGTTTTCATGACAGCTTTATTTTCCAAAAAGTATGTTAACATTTCCGCAACATTTATGAAAATGTAACACACTTATGTGACTAACGTTTACCTCTCATGGTACAGGAACTAAAGATTAGGACCATGAAAGCACAACCAAGACTTCTAAACAAATATAACTTAAAAGTATGAAGTAAATAGGCAGTCCAGGCAAGGTGGTCATCTATAAACACATGACACAGAGCAGCTCATGTCAGTGAGTGAGTGAGTGTGTGTAGCAGAAGGTCAGCAAAGATCAAATCATTGAAACCAGCTGTCTTAGTCTGTCTCCATGGCACAGTAGGATGGTGTTTTGACTGTGACCCAGGTGACTGGGATTCAGTTAGAGACCATAACACTGGAGGAGCCAGACAGGAAGGGGCATGAGTGAAGGGTTGTGTCCCATGTAGTTCTCCTGGGAGGAGGGTAGCATGCATTCAGGGGCATTATGGATGGTGTAATTTCTCTGGTGGAAATTGGAGAAGGCGTCACTAATGCTTCAGGGAAAGAACAAGGCTGCTTGTAGGGAATACTCCTTGTGGAAGTGAGAGGACATCCTCTACTGTCAGCTCATTGAATGTACCTCTTCAGTGCTTCACTGAATGCATGCAGGGGATAAGGACATAAAACAGGAAAACCTTGAACCACCCCTGATGGCTGTCTAAATCATGGTCCTTCCCAGTCAACCCTTGTCCTGGTGATGAGGAACAAATGTGGTGATTGGTAACAAGAACAAACAAAGGAAAAAAAGCCACTCTTTCTTCCTCAGGAAGGGCAAGTGGGAACTGCTGCACATCTGGGACCCATCTATAGTCAGATGTCATAACGTACAGCTAGACAAGCATCATCGGACTGCAGCACGACATGCTGGGAGCATGGCACAAATTTTATTTTACATTTGTTGACTGGGTTTGTCAAACTGAGCTGATAGCCCTTTTTTCAGGGGAGGCCCAAGAAGAAAAGCTCCACATTTATTTATACAATATAGTACTTAAGGTACCAAATCAACAATTTGGAGAAAAGCTCCAGGTAACAGTTGTTTGAAACATATTAATAATTTTCAAAATAGAATTTATATTGAATACAGACCACTTTAAAATGGGTTTTCAATAACAAACAATTTTGAATACAGACAAGTAAAATACAGACAAGACAGTACAGGTTAATACTTGGGTTTATCAATAACAAATTATAAACATTGATTTAGAGATAGGATTGAGGAGGTAATGCAACATAGTTGGGAAGTATTGATTAAATGAGTTACAGTAATAAGTAGTAGACGGGTGATATGAGAGTAGAAGTATGTTTAGGTTGAGAAGGAAAAGTAAGATTATTTAGGTAGGGGAGAAACTGAGTACATGTTTTAGGTATGCAGGTGTGCTGCAACAGAAAATAGGAAGGAGAAGAGGTTAGGGAGGCTGAGTGCTTGAGAATAAGTTAAGGAGGCTGAGTGCAATGGCAGGACCATTGACTGTTCAGGTATTCTTTTAAGGCTGATTTGAATTCTTTAGTATTGTTGAGAGTCCTAATTTCCCATGGGAGTTTGTTCCATGATATGGCGGGGTTGTAGCTGTAAAGGTTGCAGCCAGTTTTATTCTTTGGCTGATGGGTTTGTAGTTGGTCCTGGTCTGAGCTTTGAAGAGTCCTAGAAGGAGTGTAGTAAGAGATGAGGGGGATAGGTTGAGACATAATGAAGGCTGATATAGAATGGAATGAATAACCACAAGCTGAAAGAGAAGAAGTTGATGGGGAAACTCTAGCCAGTGTAATGTTTTTAGAGAGAGACAGTGATGAGATTTATAATTTAGATCTGCTACGAATATGGCGACTTTATTATAGGTAGATTCTAACTTAGTAAGGAGTGATGAGTTAACGTTTGTGAGGATTTGGGAGTTGTACATTAGACTTGGCAGTAGATAAGCATGTGAGGGTGATACCCTTGCTTTGTTAGTGAGGAACTTTTTATTTCTGTATAAGAGCCCCAGTTTTTGATGTGTTTTACTGGTATAGTTGTTAGCATGTAGATCAAATTTTAATTGGTCATCGATTATGACACCTAAGAGTTTAGTGGAAGAGTTGACAGTGATAGGTGTGTTGTTGAGAGAGAGTATGGAGGAGGAGGATTCAAGATTAAGATTTTTGGGGAGAAAAAGTAAGAGTTTAGTTTTATCTGGATTCAGTATAAGCTGGTTATTGGAAAGCCAGGTTTCAACTGAGTTAAAGGAAGACTGAGAAAGTGAGAAACGTTCAGTAGGTGTGTCAGCAATAGAGATAACTGTGGAGTCATCAGCATATTGGGCAAGTGATGACTGCAGGCAAGATGTACAGAGTAGGTTAGTGAAGATATTGAAAAGTAATGGACTAAGTATAGAAACATGGGGAACACCAGTTTTAACAAGCTTGTGGTGGGGGCAGAGAGCCATTTCACAGATTGTTGTTGATCAGAGAAGTAGCTAGAAAACCATTCTATAGTTGTGATAGAGAAATTGAGGTTAGTCAGTTTTCTTAGAAGGAGAGAGTGGGAGACCGTGTCGAAAGCTTTTGAAAGATCAAGGAATAAACAGGAGACCAGTTTGGTGTTATCTCTTGCTTCAGAGATAGAGTTGATGAAGGATAGGAGGGCAGTGGTAGTACAGTGTTTTGGGCAAAAACCATGTTGTGTGGGGGTAAGTAGATTTTCTTGTAATAAGTGTTGCATGACCTGCTTGTGAATGCATTTTTCCAGAATTTTAGAGAGGGTGAAAGAATGGCTATAGGTCTGAAGTTGGAGATTTCAGAGGAGTTACCTCCTTTATGCAGAGGTATAGTGTAGAGGGAACTTTAGATTCAGAGATGGAGTGATTTATGAGAATAGATACAGGAAAAGCTAGAGAGTTTACTGCTACTTGAAGGAAGTAGGGAGGAACGTTGTCAGCTGATGAAGAGCAGGGTTTTAGTTTGATGAGTAGAGATATAATGTAGCAGGTGAGTACAGGTTTGAGGGAAAAAGAATTAGTGGAGTTTGAGGAAAGAGAAGGGTTAGGAGAGATTACAAATGTTTGCATCCCTGTGATGGCACTGCAAACTGCACTCTTTAGAGGAATACACTTGGTGTTACTGTGATAGTCACTTTAAGAAGACAGTGCTGTAAGAAGTACTGATACCACTACTACTATCTGTAATTAAGGAGCTGCACAGTGTCCTCTTCTGTGATTGCCAGATGGGGCATCGGCCACAGAAAAAGTCAGGTACTGAGAACAACTTGACAGAGGAGGAGGCATGGACTCACATCCCTCTCTTCTTTCTGTCTCTGAAATGACTGGCTAGAAGGAGTGGAGTTGCCCACCCAGAAAACTCACTCTAAAGTAGTTTGCAGAGAGCACTGTTTACATACATATAAATAAATACACACACACACACACACACACACACACACACACACACACACACACACACACACACACACACACACACACACACACACTGCTATTGTAATTTTTTTACTCACATATACACACATATAACATTTGTAATGATTAAAAGCAAATACACTCAGCTATCATGTTTTAGCACACAAAGTACACATATTGAAGTGAATGGTATAAAGATATAAATACCTTTTACTCCCCTTCAGCAAATTTGGGACCAATCGATTAGTGGAAAGGAATCCAACTCTTAAAATGGTCTTAAAATACAACACATTACAAGTGGCAGGAAGATAGTTATAGTACGTTTCTGAAAATATAATACTGGGCAGTAAATTAAAGCAATGCTGTATTGAAATGAGAAAACAAGAAATGGTGTCTGTATGTTCATACATGTGTACTAAGCTAACAACTACTGGGGCCTTTTTAAGCTTAGTCTTGCATCCCAAATCACTGACAAGTTCTGGTACCCTTGATAGTGTAAGCAGGGGCTTGGAAGAAAAAACATGGATGAGCAGGGGCCTGGGAGATAAACCATTTACAGGCTGTCTGTGTCCATTACAGACATAGGTGCCAAATCATGGGTGCATTTCTGGTTCCCCATCCATTACCTATGTTCCAGAGAAGGGGTAATCTGTGTGATACATACCTGTCTCTCCAACAGGTCCTATTTTTATCACAGGCAAGGTTTAAGTCTTTAGAATGGGTAGTTCTGGCACTGTTTGTTTTGTGGATATGCAAGAGGTCCACTAGAGTGGGGTCTGAATATGCCTTGAACACCTGCCATAGATCTCCCCTCAACAGCCAATATGAGACAAAATACAGGGATAGGGCTTTGTCTGCATAAGACATGCTATTTATGCCCTGTATTCTTTTAGTGTGGAACCTCTGTGGACATTCCAGTTGCTGTATGTGCCTGGCTACATACCAATGTGTGTGTTTGTGGGTGGATGGGTGAGTGGCTGTGCGTACATTTGTGTGCCTTTGTGCATAGGACTGCCCCGTTAAGGTGACTATCATAGTGTCACCAAGCATTTTCCTCTAGAAAGTGTAGTTCGCAGTGACCTCATAGGGATACACATATTTGTGGACCGCCACTACAGGACGTTTACGGTATTACATAGCTTGGCTGAGGAGAAAAGTCAGTTTGATGTTTTTTGTTTCAATCTTCTAATGGTCGAGGTTTTGGTCTATCAATCTTCTGAGATAGACCAATTATATATATATATATATATATATATATATATATATATATATATATATATATACACACACACACACACACACACACACACACACACACATACAAGCAAAGGGTAAAATGGTTACACAGACTAACCATTCAGTAAAAACTGCAAGAAAGACTTGTGTGTGTGTGTGTGTGTGTGTGTGTGTGTGTGTGTGTGTGTGTGTGTGTGAGAGACAGATATGAAAATGGGACAAGGACACAAGGACAGGAAGTATGTATTTGCACATGGTCACAAAACATTAGGCAAAATTGTTTGGAAGGAATTGTTGCAAATAATGGTAAAATGCATACAGCTGATAAATAAATACAACAATCTGTTTGAGTTGGTTCAGCAAACCCACTGGGCTTTACCATCTGGCTTATTGTAGCATCTCTGTCTGAGTAGCACAGTTAATTTCTCAGAATGCAAAATTTCATTACCAGTCATTCTTTAATTAATGCATACATCGTGATTAAAGTCTGTATTGTTTTATTCCTCTGAGGAAATAACTACAGATTGTTTTTTGGAAAAGAACATTGAGAAAATCAGACATAAGTCCATACTTGTGCGTATGTACAGAGGTACACTTAGATGGTATCTCTCAGCCAAAGTGTACATTTTAACAACATGTCATATATAATATTTTGTAGATAAATCATCAGAGATTTTTTTCCTGACATGCACTTGCTGATCTATTTTGCAGTGAAGTGGATCAGACCCTACAACTAAATTGTATTCAAAATCATGACACAGATTCAGAGGGTGTCACATTTCAGTGATAGTTAAACAGTTCCAATGGCACTACAGCTAAAGACAGGACAGGATAGGACAGCAGTTCTAAATACACTCAGGAGTCGTGGGCAGCCTCATAATCAGACTATTCAACGTAATTCCTCTGTAAAGAAGTTTTAAAAAAACACAATAATAATAATAATGCTCAAACCTGCAAAGATAAGTAAAAATAAAGATTATCACAGTTAATGTTTGCTACGTTACAGTAATGATTACAGTAATGAGATCTGGAAGATAAACATTAATGTGTGCTATTATGTAGTTCCATTAATGCTCTGGTTAAATTAAATCACCATCTGTCAGTTTATGATTTGCTCCTCTGCCATGATAGGGTATACATTATCTCTAACCACAGCCTCAGCTCTGATCATCTCCCTAAAAACATTTAGATAGCAATATGTTCAGTCCTATAATCTCAGATTCTCTGAAATGGTGCTGAGGAAGGATTTAACATTTTCGTTTCTTCAGCTGACTTGGAAGTCCTGACAGAAGACACTTTTATGAAGTGTACTGACTTTTTTTTTCTTTCGTTTGAGTCAAAGTGCAGAAAAGCTCTTTCTGCATTTCTGGAAATCCAGAGGCTCGCCTTTCAGAGACTTTGACTCCCCAACAGCTGTTTCTCAATGAAACATTGTCCACATAAAGGGCTCAGCTGTATACTTTGTTACTATCTGTGGCTAATGCATTTAACCCTAGAGTGAATGGTTCTACTAGGGGCTCATATAACACTTCAGCTTTTGCAACTTTCTCAGACTATCAATATACCCTTTGATTGCACAAGTAAAGTACCATCTTACTGTGTTAACGTATGCCAGTACTGCTAATACTATAACAGTCAAAGGAGGTGGCACTGTAAAATTATACCACAAGTTGAATAAGTCCACTGTCATTGTAAGTAGATCTGTAGACAATGAATCTGTAGTACAATATTAAATGTTTAGGACCTTCCTTTCAAAATGGACTGCAGTCTTATTAAGTTAATAAATAGCTTTTACATAAAACTATTGGTGGCTTGTTATCTCTTTATGAAAGACAGATAATATTTCTGCCTTTTGAGCTAAATGCAATTTTATGCAGAGATTACAGAATCAGACCTTAGAAAGCAGATTAATTCTGGGCTAAAATGTTTTATGAGAGGCCAAAGCCCATTTCCTATTATGGCAGGCCCTCAGTCCTGTTTTTCTCTCCATTGTTATATTTCCCCAGCCATGCTTCCTATTGTAAAAATGAGACAACAAGTTTACAGTTGATGCAATTTGTGTGTGTGTGTGTGTGTGTGTGTGTGTGTGTGTGTGTGTGTGTGTGTGTGTGTGTGTGTGTGTGTGTGTGTGTGTGTGTGCGCGCGCGCGCGCGCGTGTGCACGTGCTCTCTCGCGCACTATGGCATGAAGCTTCTCCCTTTTCTGCAGTTGTTGCATACAAAAATGTTGCATTAATGTGATGTGGTATGACATTTAGATTTGTATTCTCAAAAGTTTGCAATTAGTTACACCTCTGGGTAGTTGGCAATTGACTGCTCATAGAGGAAACATACAAAATTGTTCTAACTAGAATTAAATAAATATCAAACTAGTCTTTGGAAGCAACATTGGTAGCTGCCAGGTTCACTTTCTTCCTGCCATCCATCATCACCACTATAAATGTTAGTACAAATCAAATAAAATAAAAGCAAGGTGATATTAAAAAATCAAACATTTATTTAAATAAAATAGATTCAAATGAAACAAGTTTTCATGCCTTATACTTTTTCAGCATTTAGAAATGACATATTCTTTCTACTTATCTATATGTACTCTACATTGCAGATTCAAAGAAACTTTTATAAAATAAGCACCACCTAGACTCAGTGGCGGCTGGTGACTTCAAATCAAGGGGGGGCTGCAGGAGACAGGTGAATGGGTGGACTGAATGAGAAGAGGTGTGGCCAACTAGAAAGGGGAGGAGCTATGCTCAAAACCACAAAAACTGTAACTTTAATTAAATACGCTGCCCTAGGTGCCAAACGTCATTATGAGAGTCCAATCAAGACAAAATGAAGTGTAGAAGAAAAAAAATATTTCAATGCATTGGCTGCATGACAGTTTACTTATATCTAGACGGAAACAAAAAGGTTGTGAGGCATGAAAAAATAAATTACTTTTTAAATACATTACTGGAATGCCAGTCGAAATCAAGTATAAGAAAAACAAACAGCACTCAACTCAATCCACTTCTCCTTGCACTGCAGTTCTAATTATAATTTATATTCAGCTTTATTAAAGTACCAAGTAACATGCTGAAAGTAGCAATCTCTGTGATACCCCCACTTGTAAAAATGTTTCTTATCCAAAAAAGACCTGCTGCCTGATAACGATCTACTTGTTTCATGGGAAAAACATGATCAAAGTAAAAAATGAAAAGCAAACAAGAAACAAGCTCAAGATACATTGCTTAAAGCATTACTGTACAGGCAATGGACCACATATGATAGATTGGCATTATGTTTGGTTTACAGCCGGTAAAGCCTGCAAAGATGACTGCAAGTCTCCAACAAATGTAATGAGCTTCTTAAAATAATGTAATCCTGTCCTTTATTACAAATACTGTCATATGCATTTCAATACTCAAGGCTTATACATTATCTAGTTATGTAAGTACTCTCTGCATGGCAACAACAGAAAGGCTTTCCATGTTGGCAATTCTTTAACCGTATGCTTATTAAAGCTTACTTGCATCTTACAATCTCAGACAAGCTTATCTGATGGTCATTAAAGCATTGCTACTTAAACACAGAGCAGCAGGCACTTTTTGAGTGATAATAAGCATAAATCAACAGTATAAAAATATGACAGAAACCAGAACATTCTGCAAAATCAAGGACAGAATAAAAGTAGCACTTGTGTCTACCTTGGATGGTGGGATACTCTGCACATTTACATTGTATAACTGCTCCTTGCCTTGCTTGGACACATCCAGAGTTACTACATGGGGGAGTGGGGTGCAACAAATATGTCACAATTTGAAATGTCTCTGGCTAACTGTGATGGCCCTGACACATTTGTCATATCTCTCAACCTCAGAACAAGAAATATGGAGAGAGCCATACATAGAAGTGGGACAAAGGCCCAAAAATAAGGACAATTTTTAAATATTGCTCTTATAAACTTAGAAAGATAATAGAATAGTAGGTCTTGCATTAGTATGAATTTTCTGAAAGGTACGAAATCTGAAACTCAAATGTCTGTCATTATTTTCTAACTTCAGTCTTTAATGATTTGCCACTAATTTGCCGAAAAAACACAATTTTATGAAAAATGGACCAAATATGTGATGCAAAAATATAAAATAACTACACAATACAGCTGGGAACCTGTCAAAGAAGGGGCACTTTTTTAATATTAGTACTGCTAACTTGAGCAGCCGACAAAATAAAAGAATCTACATGCATTTCTGAAATAAAAGTAATCTATAACTCTGATTATTACAGTTATTTCTTAATTGTAAACCCTCCACGTTTTCTTCCAAAATTGCCATTTTGCGGCGGGATTATTAGGGGAAGAACAACATTTTGAGCCAAAATCGGGGACAGTTGAGAGGTTTGGATATGCCTAATTCTATAAAGCAATTTATTTGCATGTACCTCTCAACCTGTTAATGCAGGAAATCTGGACAAGGCCAAATATACCGGGGGAACATATAAACAGTACTATAAATTGTTGTATAAACTGAGACAATTGATAGAATAACAGGTCTTGCTTTAGCATGCATTTTTCTGAAGGTTATGAAGTCTGAAACACATTGTCTGCCATTATTTAGTGACTTAATTCCTAAATTGCTTGCCAGAAAACCACACATTTTATGAGGAACAAACCAAAAATAAGAAGCAAAAATCTATTCATTCTGTGAAAATCTGGACAGTTGAGAGGTATAGTTCAGCCGGGGCTGTCTTTGAGTTTGCCTCCTTTCCCCCTCACAAAATCATGGTCGAATGGAGCCTCCCCCCTGCAGCCATTCCAATGAACCATTACTTGGCTATTCACCCCATTTACCGTAAACACTAATGTGCATACTGCTTTACTTCTACGATGATTTGGACTTCATTTGAAAGTTTTATTTTGCATTTTACAGCACAAACACTAAGACATCTGCTAAATAAAGCAATGCAATCTCACAATGAAAACAGACTTAGCATTAAAACTTCTCTGCCGTTGAAACTCACATTCATTGAAACAGCATTGAAACCCACATTCAAAGAAAATACATTTTGCCCGGAATTAATGGACATGCTGCACCTCAGAAAATCCAAATCCCATCGAGCTATGCGCTCGAGAGACTTGAACCTCAGCACTGAAATAAATAGGACATGCTGGAGGGACAGATTCATAACCCAGAGGCTCCCTTCACTCTGGAATAAAATCCCAGTCCAGGTTAGGCAGAGTCCCTCATTGACTCTCTTCAAGAGGAATCTTGATGAGTGGATGGGAGATAGTAGGTTTACCCCGGGTATCACTTCTGTGTCACTGTTAGACAGAGGCACAGTATACTAACCTCGAAAAAGGGCATAGCAAAATTCATTTAAAATGGGTGGCAAAAGCCAAACACACTCTGGCTAGGCTTATAAATGCCCTAGGGCAGATAGCCTAGTATGAACCTATGAACCTATGAAGCCAGTGGCAGATAAAGATTAACTTTGGGCTGTTTTCAAATCATAGGCCCCTTGCACACGAAACATACACGTGGTCTTTGATACACCTTCCAGATTGTATTAAATTATATTCCTTGTACAATATAGTACAGTTGTTGGAGGGTGTTTTAAATTTGATTTGAACATTTTTTCCAGTAAACAATGAAACAAAATGCATGCACCAATAATGACAAAATTGCCCAATTCAGAAGATTTTTCCAGTAAACAATGAAACAAAATGCATGCACCAATAACAAAACTGCCCAATTCAGAACATTTCTATCATAAAAGTCTACTCAAACTTCTACAATCCACCAGTATCAGTAAATATGCACAATCTCTGAAGAAGTAAAAGTCGTCTAAATAATTCCACATTAAATAAATCTGTAACTAATGAAGAGGTTGCTGCTAGCAAACAACTTTATATTTCATTGTTTCATCTATAAATAAAGTGCCTGTTGCCCTTGAGGAATAAATTGCCTAAGTTGCATTAAAAAAACAATAAGCTAGTAATATTGCAATAGGAATGGATGGCAAACTGATAACAGGTTCATAGGTAGTGGGTATCTTCACCAAAAAGGACTGCAGCATCCACCCCTTTACAATACAGTATGAGCAATGCATCTATCTACTGTGGGAATAGAACCCACAGCCTTCTGCATTAAATGCAAGTACACTACCTATTGTGCTATTAACAACACAAGCAGACTTGGCATAAGCAGCACTGAACTTTTGTTCCCCTGCAGCTCTCAGCTTCTTGTAAAATCTACTTGACACTCAGCTGCATCTCTGAACTTTGCAGCACAAGAAATCCGGAAAAATCCAAAATTTGGGGGGGGGGGCAAAAACTAGGGGCACATTTTAAACATTGCTTGTATAATGTTGGAAAGTTGTTAGAATAAAATGCTGTGTTACCACCATACATTTTACTGCCAAGTATTGAACCCAGGACTCTGTGCAAAACAGTCAGAGCAACTTACCACTATGCCAAATCATCTGTTTTATGAAAGAAAGGAAGACTGAAACTTAAATGGCTACTATTTAGTGAATTCAGTTCTCACCATAGCTTTCAACATCTTAGCACAAAACACCTGAACAAAGCCAATAATGGGGGAATACAGCCCCCAAACATATTCAGTGAGTTCAGTTATCACCATAGCTCTCAACCTTGGCACAAAAATGGACAAAGCCAATAATGGGGGAATACAGTCCAAAAAATAGGGACAAATATCCATTGAGGACACCAGAGCAAACCCACACAAACACAGGGAGGACATGCAGACTCCACACAGAAGGCACCCCAGCCAAGAATTAAACCAGACAACCTGTAGCTGTCAGGCAACAATGCTACCACTGCACTACTGGCGGTGTTATGTAGCAAAAATACAAAAACCACAGATTGTATGAGGAACAGAACAGAACAAATATGAGGCAAAAACCTGCAATTGCTTTGTGAATGGTGGTGGGTAGGGAATTCAGGCTCTTGTCACTTGAAGCCAAGGTACAGGGTTCAAGCCTTATTCTCTACCCACCACCATGTAGCAACTGGGGCAGTTTACACACACATGCCTCCAGCTGATGCAGTCCAGTGTTCTTCTGGACTGTGTGGTCATCACTGCACAGACTTCTGGGCTGGCAGTGTGGAGTTCCCTACCTTCCCTATGCAGACTGCCTAACAGAGCAGTCTGGAGTTCAGGAATGAAGCACACACGCATGTGTGGATATCTGGACTGCCTAACACAGCAGTCAGGAACTAAGCATGCCTGGAGTTCCATGACTACTTGTGAAATTCTTTTATTTTAGTTTTTATTTTCTACAGTGGGGGGAATTTATTTTATTCTTTTTACAGGTGGGGAGGCTGCAGTCCTGCAGTCCTATAGCATGAGCCACCCCTGCCTCGAATTAGATTGCTATCTTAATCTACATTGTTTCTAACACATGTTTAATTGTTAATATCTCATTTGGCCTTGTTTATTTGCCAGTCATATTCTCTATAATTAATTCCACTGAACCATTTTTTTTTTGTAAATTTGTAATCATCAGTTTGGGTTGAACTACCTCAGTACTATGACTTCCCTTGTACGTTTGTCTTCTCCTTGGCCCACGAGTTATGCAGTGCTATCTCAGCATTTAACCCCTTCAAGCCAGGGTCACCAGCTGGTTGAACTGGTGATGATGGATGGCAGGAAGAGAGTGAACCTGAAAGCTGCCAGTGTTGCTTCCAGAGACTAACTTGATATTTAGATATTTATTTAATTCTAGTTAGTTAGTTGGTTAGTTGGTTAGTTGGTTAGTTAGTTAGTTAGTTAGTTAGTTAGTTAGTTAGTTAGTTAGTTAGTTAGTTAGTTAGTTAGTTAGTTAGTTAGTTAGTTAGTTAGTTAGTTCCATTTGATAACTGGACTGGAAGGCTGATCACCAGACCCTTTTTAGATACAGCCAGGGCCCATAAATGCAAATAAATAGTATATCAAACATTGAGAGATATCACACTAGTTATAAAAGCAAATTGTTTTCAATGCAGATAGGAAAATACAACAAAATGTAGAATTACACCAAATATTTTGAGTAGACGGATATTTACAATAGAGCTATAGAAAGACAGCTGCAGATTTACAAACACTATTTTGAATGCATGAATGTACAGCATCTGGCAGTAACCTCATTTAATAGCAGGTCAGTATGTAATGGTAAATACTTTATGCAGCTGCCTGTACAAACATATTCAAGAACATCACATTTGTTTAAAATAGCACAATATTTACAATACAGTTTTTAATATTAAAGCAGCAGAAATGATGAAATGCATATTGAGGATGGTGAAGGTAACTGCAGCATGACTATTGTACACAGCATCCTTTGCGTGCTTAACTCTCTTCTTTCATAGGTTCATAGGTAGGTACTAGGCTATCGGCCCAAGGGCCTAAGTAAGCCTAGCCAACAAGGTTCCCTGGCTTACGCCACCCAAGAAAGTTATTTTCCTGTGCCACTGTCGAGCAGAGACACAGAAGTGATCCCCGGGGTGTATTTCCTATTTCCCATCCACTCATCAAGATTTTTCTTGAAGAGTGCTAATGAAGAACTTTGCTTGACATAGATGGGCAGCCTGTTTCAGAGTATGGAAAGCCTCTGGGACAGGAATCTATCCCTCCAGCATGTCCTGTTTATTGTGGTGACAAGGTCTAGGTCCCTAGAGCGTGTAGCTTGGAGGGATTGGGATTTCTTTAGGTGTAGCATGTCCAACAGCTCTGGGTTTGACATAGCTTTATATGTTAGGCAGAGATCACCTCAGAATAGGCGATATGCTACAGAGTAAAGCTGGAGTTTTTTGAGGCGGTCAGTGTAGGGCATTTGTTTGAGGCCAGTAATCCTCTTTGTGAGGTACTTCTGCGGCCTTTTCAGCTGCTGCAGATGTCTTGTGAGGTACATTCCAAAAGGGGCACTGTACCCTATAATGGGTCTAATGAGTGTCGAGTAGAGGGGAACAATTACCTCTTTTTTCCTGGATGAGAACCCTTTTATGATGAGGTGTGCCATGTAGAAGGACTTCCTGACTACTGTGGCAATGTGACTGTCAAAGGAGAGATTACTGTCCACCTGGGTCCCAAGGTCTCTTATCACACATTCGGTGTTAAGTAGATTGCTGCCAATGTGGTAGTTCAGGGGTACAGAGTTTTTACCAAAGGGGATGACACTGCACTTTTTGGCCTTGAGCTTGAGGCCATGGCTCTGACACCAGGCATCTGTCTCAGCGAGGCCTTTCTGTAGGATGTCCACATAATTTGGGGACTTGACTATGGCTCCTAGTTTGCAGTCATCTGCGAACTTTGTTAGCCAGAGGACTTCTGTGTTAGCCTGTACTTCAGAGAAGTAGATACCAAACAGGAGAGGTCCCAGGACGGAACCCTGTGGTACTCCACTTGTCATTGCTTTGAGGTCAGATTTGGAGTCTGCAACTTTTACTGTGTGGGTTCTGTCAGTGAGCCAGTTGGCAACCCATCATGTCATGTAGGGATTTATACCTAATTTAGTGAGTTTAGCTATAATTCCAGAATGGGGGATGGTGCCGAAAGCCTTGGCGAGGTCAAGATAGGCTGTATGAACCACCTTACCCTCATCTACGGCTTTGGTGACTGCCTCAAAGAAGTCGATCAGATTCAGGAGGCATGATCTTCCTTTCACAAACCTGAACTGGGTGGGATCCAGAGTTTGGAGGTTACCAATGTCTTTATTTATGAGTTCCATGATGATACGTTCCATGGCCTTGCAGACCAGGCTCATCAGGCTAATAGGTCAATAGTTCCTGGGATCAGTGGTGGCTCCCCCTTTGCGGAGTGGGATAACTGTTGCTGTGTGCCATTCAGTGGGCACAAAGCCTGATGTGAGTCTATTATTGAACATGGTGCTTAAGTGGGGAGCCAGTTCGTTCTGAAGTTCATGTAAAACACAGCCTGGAATGTTGTCTGGTCCCATGGATGCTGTGTTTTTGGCTTTAGAGAGTGCAGCTTTTACCTGCGTAGTTGTGATTACAGGGACTCTGGATTCTTCCTGTATAGATATGGGCGCTTTAGGGGGTGAGAGGGGGGTAAAGTTAGCACTGAACCTATCTTCCAGGATGTTGGCAATATCAGTTGGTTCTGTAATTTTTGTGCCTTTGTGCTGTAACTCAGAGCAGATCTGGGAGTTGCCATCAAGATTCTTGACATAGCTATAGAATGCTTTGTGGCTGTCCTTAGAATTAGTGGAATTGTTTTCGTAGCTAGCTTTGGAGGATCTTATAAGGGATCTCAGCTTCTTACTGAGGCTGACCTCTTTTGCAACAGTTTCTTCCTTCTGTTGTACAGTTTGTTTATGGCAGGGGACGACCAGATTGGCTTCCTTTTTTTGGAGTATAGCGTCTTGGTTCTGTTTGGGATAACACGATCCATGCACTTGTGTAAGTGCTTATAGAGTGCATTTGTGTAGGATTCAGCAGTTGTAACTGTATTGTCCATCTGCATGGTTGTCATGAAGTTCACCACTTCTGTCTTAAGAAGCATGAATTTGGCTTTGGAGAAATTTTTTACTGTGGTTTCCTTAATGGGGGGTGGGGGCGGGATGTGAATATCAAGGGTGATTAGCTTATGGTCAGATTGGAGCAATGAGGAGTTGACTTCAGGTGTGGAACACCGGTTACTCATGTTGGTGATGACTAGGCCTAGGATATTGTTGCCCCTGGTGGGGGTGTGGATAAGTTGATCCAGGGCATTAGAGTTTATGAATTCCAGAAAGCATTGAGCTAAGGAGTTGGTACACGAGTAGTTTTTCCAGTTAATGGTGGGGTAGTTGAAGTCGCTCATTATTAGGGTGTTTGGTTGAACCCTAATATTTTCCAGTACATCAAGAAAAGAGGAGTGGGAATCCTGGGGCATAGTGGGGGATCTGTAGCAAGCTACAATTTGGATTGCAGTTTTGCCCAGAGTTAGTTGCACTTGGATAGCCTCAGATGCATTATGCTGAGCAACTAGCCTAGAGATGTGGATATCCTTAATGAATATGGACACACCTCTGCCTTTGGTGTTTCGGTCCAGGTTACATGGCCGAAAAGTGTAGTATGAGTTATAGCCTGGTAGTGCAGGGGTGCTCTCTGGAGCCTTTAACCAGGTCTCAGTCACTGCACAGATATCGATGTTCTCCATTTTAAGGAGTGCCTTGAGTGAGTGCATTTTGAGATTTAGACTTCTAGCATTGAGTAGCATTACCCTCAGTTTTTGCTTGCCTGTTCCTGTTACGGTGGTGAATTTGTTATTTGAACCTTGCCTAAAAAAGGCACTATATGGGCAGCAAGAGCCTTAGCCAGTATCTGGAATCCCAGGGGCGATAGGTGCAGGCCATCTGTGGCAAAGCATCGTGGTCTGTCGACCATGTCATCCCAAGCAGACAGATACTGGATCCTCTTAGACTGACACCAGAAGATTAGCCAATTGTTGAAGTCAATCATTTTGTCCTTGTACTGCGGTATCATTCGGGGCGATGGCAGAATGCTACTCAGGGCTAGGGTCATACCTGCCTGGGCTACAATATTGGAGAGCTCTTCCATGTCTCTTTTCATGTAGTCCATGGAGGTATGTTTCAGGTTATTCACACCAACATGGACAATGACAGAGTCATATTTGTACTTGTTGTGGAGTGACCTGAGTGCATAGGTTATGTGGCAGATCCTGGCACCTGACAGGCAGCTGACAGTAACCTTCTCCTTGTTTAGCCTGGTGAGTGGGACATCAGTGTGCCTGACTATAGGGTCACCTATGACTAGTATGTTGGGCACGCTGTTTTGCCTTATTGGCTGTTGTTGAGTGGCACACTGAGTCTGTGGGCTATGTGTCATTTGGGTTGTGTTGGGGGATGGAGGTTGCTTGCGTTTCTGCTTTGGAGGTCCCTGTTGCTTTAGACAGATCATTATTGAGAGCCTCTGAGAATGTTTTTGTGTTACTATGTGTGGATTTTGGTGGTGTAGATTTAGTGAGACTATGTGATGAGTGTGGTGTGGTGCAAATGTTTACCCTCTCCTCATGACTGTCAAGTTCAGTCTTGGTTGGAGAGAGCTTTACCTCCAGTTTGGCTAGATAAGTGCATCTCTCACAGGTTGTAGTGTTGGGTGGTAGGAGGAGAGGGTTGTCTGTGTACATGAGGCAATTTCTACATTGCCTCAAGATGCCCAGATTCATCAGATGGACAGGAGAGAACACTGGGAGCTGACCCTTGGACATGCCTGAATAAAAAACGATTTTCCTCTAGATAAGTGAGGAAAGTGAGTACAAGAGCTATTTTTCTCTAAGCAAGTGAGAAAATAAGTACAAAAACTGTTTTCCTCTAGGTAATGAGGAAGATTGAGTGCTATAGTAATTAGTAGCTTATTTAGTGCTTACAAGTTCTGAACAAGTGCTGAGCACGAATAAGCAAATTTAAGTGCTAAAACTAAGAATCTGTATCTGCACTAGAAGAGTTACAGGACAGAAACAAGTGCAAATGCAGGCACAAGGGCACTCTTTAAGAAGTGACTGTTTCAACTTACTTTTGAACAGGCATTATGTATTTTCTTGCCTGATTTCTGTTGGAAGTTGGTTCCAGATGGCAGGTACAAGCTTTGCAATTGCCCTTTCATCCATAAGCATCTTAAATCTGGGTCTAGGTAGTGGTGTCTGATTTGCAACTTGGACTTTAATGGAGGGCAGTGGGCCCACTAGCTGATTTTAAAGATCAGGGGGACCGTGGCAGGGTTAGCCATTTTACTTTGGATAAGTGTAAGCAACTATGGGTTCTTTGGTCAGTAAGTAATGCAAATCTGCAGATATAGTTAATTGCTGTTTTCGTTTTTTGTGCTTGAGTGGAAAGTTACTAATGGAAGATCATATTCAAATTTTGGAATTGGTATCTTCCTTCTATAGCATGGCTGGAAGGGGCCTATTTTACATAGTCGAAGTATGACAACTTCGAACGTGATATGGTCAAAACCATAAGTTCAAAGTTGTCATAATTCGATTGAAAAAAAAAAAAAGAAAAAGAACACACCTGAGGGTTGTAAGCAGGGGGGGCAAGCCCCCCCTGCAACCCCCTTTACTGCACTGTAGCGCGACCAAATATCATGGTGCTAGATTTTAAGGTGTTGCTAAGCAACCTGTTGATTTTGATCCAGTTGCAAATCTTACTGAAGGTGACTTGTAGTTTCATCTGAAGCTACAGAAGTTTTTGTTAGTTTCAACTATGATGGGGGTCATCATCATATATTGTAATAGTCAGACTGAGGAGGTCATTGGTAAGATAGTAGATGAAAACTGAGAAAAGAAATGGACCCAGAACCAAAGCCTGGTGCATTGCTTTGTTCATTAAGCTTTGGTTTGAGAAAGTGTTCTTTGAGTAGACCTGGAATGATCTGTGTTGAAGGTAACTTTGGAACCATAATATCATTTGGGTCCCAAAGTTGAGCCTGCTTAACTTACAAAGGAGGAGTTTATGGGTGACTGTTTCAAATGCTGTGATCATATCTATGAATAGTTCACCTGTTAATCTAGATTCATCAATATTATTGAAGAGTTGGTTGGTGGCTGTGTATAGGACAATCACAGTACTAAAGGAGTTGTGGAAGCCATGCTGGGCATTGCATAGAAACCCATACTTGTTAATGTGGTCTAGGACTTTGTTATAGATGTTTTTTTTATTTTTTTTAAGTGGACAAATGAAAACTACTGGTCTGAAATCCTTGCACTCATTGGCATGAGGGCTCTAAGGAAGACGGGATTATAACCACATACTTCAACTGAGCAGGGAAGACCCCTGAAGTAATTGACAAGTTGTATATGTGTGAGACAGGTTTTGCAATATGAGCAGCTATCAGTATGAGGGGTTCAGTAGGGCTTTTTAAACTTGTTTTTCAAAATTTTGCCTAAAGTAGAATGTTTTGATATAAGCTGCTAGTATATTAAGTTGAGAGGATAGTGATTGAGAGGGCTGTGAAGAACTATTAAGCATTGTCTGGGTGTGGTAAGGATGGAATTTGTTTATGTCTTTTAATGTTTCTGTTAGAAAGTGCCTATACTTCTGACCTTCCAGTTTCCATTTTGCACCAGTGTGAAGGAAAACTCAAAGGATTCTACAGTACTTTATGTAAATTCCTTTTTTTCTAAGAATATTTTGAGTTCCTGGCCTGCGCTTCCTTCCTATTTGTTATGAAAGTCATCTTTGTAGAACTGGTTGCTTTCTGACACTTTTCTTTAGCTCTAGATAGTTTTGATGTAGCACTGGATCAGCACTGGATTCTCGTTGTTTCCATGTTGCCCCTGCCTTATCCTTAGCTGACAGAAGTTTTTTTTTTAAGTCTGGGCTAAGGCATGATAACTTGCCCTCTCAGTCTCTCTCAACTAGAAGGATCTCTACATCTTGCAAATTGGAAAGTCTCTCAAGAAAGCATTTTGAAGCTAAGTTACAATTGATGACGTGTGTTTAAGTGAGTAATATGCAGGAGTTTTTTGGTTTCTTGAATGAGCCTGTATGTGAGTATGCAGTGTAGACGGGGTATTTTCTTGGCCTTAATGGCCCATGTTGAGGTTACTGGTCAATGGTTGCTTAGTGTATTTGGGAGGATGGTTATATTAAGGCATCTGTGTCTTAAGTTAGTGATAATGATCTCAAGAGTGGATGTAATGCCATGATAATTTAATAAAGATGTTTATTGTTTAAAGAAAGAGTGGATCTAATTGCAGTTGTTGGATTAGGTCTGGTTGGTGGTTTCACTAACTGTTCGAAGTTGTAGAGGCTGAGTATTTTGTTTAGAGGGCATGGAGTGCCTAAACACTGGAAGGCCCTCCATAAGACACACAAAAACTGCCTCTCTGTTATCGCCCTTTTACCCCGCAACTGGAAAACCAAATCCTGTGGATTCCCACCATGTGACAGCTGTACTCTCCTGACCCACAACAACAGACACATCGACACATCCCTATCCATCCTCAAAACCATATGCACACACTTATCTGTCTGTTAGCCAAAAACCCACAAGAGAATTACATTATCAACTCCTCCGCAACCTTCACATCCTTAAAATGACTCAGCACGTAACTCAATACCCACACATTAATGGGTGAATGGGAAGCCTAGGCTTCCCCTCTGTTCCCACAAGGACAAGCCTCTCCTCTGTGCTTGAAAAGTTCCCCGCCCAAGAAAGCCCTGTAAAACCTGAAAATGGAAGAGATAATAATCTCATATTATTTGTAGAAAAAACTGCATGGACCAAATTCCCTTCTCTATGGCCACACTGATATGCTGGATGCACTGATGCACAATTGGAACAAGTGTGCAAGAATCTGCATGCTGTCCACATGCAGCATCCTGCATTAAAAGCCCAGCAAACTCCAGCCACTTCACCACCTAACTTGCCCCTACTCGCAAAGTCCTCAAAAGTATCCACCTTGGTGGCCAGCCAAATGTCAGGATACCAGACTTCCCATCTCAATGACATATCCATGCATTCTGTTTCCGAAACCGTTGATCATACCACATCTAGGCTTTTTCCACATACAACCATTGTGCATCCCTAATCGTGAGGATATAAGCCAAAAGTGGCAAGGCCAAAGAATTATCCTATTCTAGCCAAACTGCCATGTAGTACACAAAACCCAATACCCGATTCTCCCATGTCCGAGCTCAAAGCCTTCCAACTCTCCTCCATCCTAATGCCACTAAGGCTGCTAAGAGATCCTTCCTATTCGCTGCCTCAGATTCTAATATACACTGAACCTCTTCTGCATCAATTAATTCAAAAACATGTATATATTCACTTTTCCAGATCTTCTCTTTAACTGATGCGGGAATATGTGGGGTCAGAAAGACCCCCCTTCTGCATTGAATGAAGCCTGAGTAGCTTGCCAATCCTCATGTCACATTCCAAAATCAGAACCCACCTCTTGATGAGCTGACTTTGCTCTATCTGAATTTGAACACAGGCTCCCTAATGAGGACCCCAAACTAAATCCCCCAGCCAATACCTCCCTCTGTAGCCACCCAGCCTCCCTAAGAAAGACCCCGATCCACCAAGCCACCTGCAACCTTACTGTTACTATGTAGGGGTTCTCCTCCTTCACTCACCAGTCGACTACCCCCAGGCCCTGCTCAGTCTACATTACCTTCATTTAGCCCTGACAAAATATCATTACCTACACTGGATATCAAAAACTGTTGTGTCAGCTGGAACCGCTACTGTGGCACTGACAAGTGACCTGTGAACAAACATTCATCATGCCCCTGAATTGCTCTTTGACTCCCAGGCTGGCGTCTACCCCACTGACAAGCTAGATGCATCCACCGAGGAAGACTGTCTCTCTGGCAACCAACAATTCCTCCTCTTGTGATACAATCGCCGCCTAACTCTGCCTCACACTGCAAGATCCAGCCATCTGTCAACAGAAAGAAATACCATAAACCACTATATTAGACAGGAGAAAGAAAAAAAAACAACAGACTCCCCAGACAAATATCACAACCTGACAAAATATCACAACCAAGCAAGGACACTTCACTTACCACCTCCCCAAAGACCCACACCTAGATCAACAACCCCAAGTCCCTGCACCATTAAAATACAGCATCTAGCCTCAACATCTACACCAGCTGCCAAGAAGAAAAACATAGGTATGCATTCAACACTAACTCTTCACCAATCAAGTACCAGCTGCAACGGGATCAGGGTCACATTTAAAATCCCAGGAATGATCTGGACCTTTCTATCCATTAACCCTACTAAACAGACATTGATCAATAAGAGAATGGGAACATTTCCGTACTGAAACAATTACTGTCATCCTGCATCAATGCAGCACACCAAACTCCTCCCCAACAGCCATAATTTCCAAAAATGATTAAAAGGGGGTAAGTCACCATCAGAGACATCCTTGAAAAGCAGGGACTGTTGATGGGTATAACCTTCCAAATCTTTCCCTCCCTCAACTCCACATCATCTACCTTGCACCTCCTGATATCCTGCAAAACCCACACATCAAACTAAAAGTACACAGCCCACATGTCCCTTAGCTGCCGGCAACCCATAAAGTTATTTATTCCTGCAGTCTTTTTTTCCCTATATCTGAAGCAGGCTCAAAGCCATTATATCACTGAGCTGTTTCCATGTGGTACTCTGTACATATGTGATGGTCTCCTAGCCCTGACATTCTCTTTCCCTTTTATTTATTTATTTATTTACTGTTTCCTTTTACCTTTATTTTTTACATAATCTGGATGCTTCAGCACTATGAAGCATCCGAGAAAATGGATCAACATTAACCCAATATAATGTCATGATTTGCCAACACACACAGACAGTGACCAATGTCCATGCCCCAAATATAATCACAGGCAGCTTTATGAGAAACCAATCAACCATGCCAAAACCTTAATGGCTGTAACGGTTCTTCTGCCACAATTGCACATGTGCCTAAACACACCAAGCAAATTTAATGGCTGCAACGGTCCCTCCACTGCAATTACGCCTAAACAGTCGAACGCAAACTCTACACAGCCACTGAATAGAGGTATGCCCAGTGAGACACCAAACCATCAATGTGTGCAAATAGAACTAGGCTTCCAACAACTCAGGCAGGGAGTGATAACAGCATAACAGCACCACCAACAAGATAGACATAAGCTTCCTGCAGCTATGATTCTCTACACTACAGACCCATGATAACCACCCATCTACCCACAACTATGTGGAGGCAATGGTTCAATAATTCACTCCCTGAAGTATACCTGAGCTACTGACAAGTTCACATACACAAATATATATGCAAGAAAACCTATGAAAGCTGTAAAGAGCAGCCAGCTATAAAAACAGACCACAGCGAGCATACCACACTGCCCCATGCTTCAAACCAACACACGTCACTGCACAACCTGAAACAATTCAGGACCTTAAACAACCAGGGACCAATAACTTTAAACCCGCCCCCCCCCCAAAAAAAACAAGAACCAATTGCAAGACTATACCTCCTACAAAAATAAAATAAATAAACACCTTACCGCAGTGATGGCGAACCTATGACACGCATGTCAAAGGTGACATGCCATGACATTCTGGGTGACACACCAGTGTTCACTAACACCCGAGTTACCAAAGAAACTGCTTTTGCATTTGTTGCTTGTGTGAATTGCATTGAATTATTTTCTGCCAGGAGACAGTTCAACAACACTGCTGCAGATGTAAGGAAGTTATTAACCTCAAAGACTATTTCGGTATACTTTCTCAATAGAGTCTGCCACGGGCAGTGCTGATATTGTTTTCTGTTCATGGTTACACTTCTGCAGAGTGAAAGTAGTCTGCATTTCTAGGAGTTTGCTGTTTTACATTCCTCTCAACTGCCCCTCTTAATCCCTCTTAAAACTGGCAACTTTTTAGACTTAACAATGACAATAATTAGATTTATAGACTAATTTTACTTCAGAAAATGTATATTAATTCACATTCATTTTTGTCTGGCAGTGTCTGAAATTAATAGTACTAGAGTTTTAAACTGTCCATGTCTCTTATTTCTAGATTTGCCCCTGATTCTGTTGAGATTTATCCCTGATGTATTGAGAGCCATGCCATTTTATTTATTTTTATTTTATTTATTTATTTATTTAATTTATTTTATTATTTTTTTTTTTTGTTAGGGGAGGTGGTAACGCACAAGCAGAGTCAAGTTACGCATTTCCCTAATTTTTGACATGCCAAACCCAAAAGGTTTGCCATCGCTGGAGAAAAAAGGTAAGGAAGGTTGAGTAGTTGAGAATAAGTTATGGAGGCTGTATGCAACTGTAGGACCATAGACTGTTCAGGTATTCTTTTAAGGCTGATTTGAATTTCTTTGCATTGTTGAGAGTCCTGATTTCTTGGGGTAGTTTGTTCCATGATTTGGCAGGGTTGTAGCTGTAAAGGTTGCAGCCACTTTTATTCTTTGTTTGATGGGTTTCTTGGTCAGAGCTTCAAAGAGTCCTGAAAGGAGTGTAGTAGGAGATGAGGGAGGATAGGTTGGGACAGAAAGAGGGTTGATATAAAATGGAATGAATAACCATAAGTTGTGAGAGAAGAAGCTGATGGGGAAATTCAAGCCAGTGTAAGGTTTTTAGAGAGAGACAGTGATGTGATCTATAAGTAAAGTTTGCTGCAAATCTGGTGATTTTATTATAGATTCTAACTTATTGAGGAGTGATGAGTTAAGGTTAGTGAGGATTTGTGGGCTGTACATAAGACTAGGTAGTAGATAAGCATGTGAGAGTGATGTTCTTGCTTTATTAGTGAAGAACTTTTTATTTCTGTATGACAGACCCAGTTTTTGGTGTGTTTTAGTGATGATGTTGTTAACATGTAGATCAAAGTTTAGTTGGTCATCGATTAAGACACCTAAGAGTTTAGTGGATGGTTCAACTGTGATTGGTGTGCTGTTTAGGGAGAGTATGGAGAAGGAAGATTTAAGATTGTTAAGGTTTTTGGGGAGAAAGAGTAAGAGTTTACTTTTGTTAGGATTCAGTATAAGCTGGTTGTTGGATAGCCAAGTATCAACTGAGTTAAAGGAAGACTGAGTAAGTGATAGAAGTTCGGTGGGGGTGTCGGTGATAGAGATAACTGTGGAGTCATCTGCATATTAGACAAGTGATGACTGAGAGCAAGATCTATACAGTAAGTTAGCGAAGATATTGAAGAGAAGTGGACCAAGTATAGAACCTTGGGGAACACCGGTTTTAACAGGTAGAGGGGGAGAGAGAGCAGAGAGCCATTTTACAGATTGTTGTTAATCTGAGAGATAGCTAGAAAACCATTCTACAGTAGGGGTAGAGAAGTTGAGCTTAGTCAGTTTGTTTAGAAGGAGAGAGTGGGAGACTGTGTCAAAAGCTTTTGAGAGATCTAGGAATAAGCAGGAGACCAGTTTGTTATTGTCTCTTTCTTCAGAGATAGTGTTAATGAAGGATAGAAGGGCTGTGGTGTGGTAGTACTGTGTTTTGGGTGAAGGCCATGCTGAGTGGGGGTAAGGAGATTTTCTTGTAGCAAGTGTATGACCTGTATGTGAATGTATTTTTCCAGGATTTTAGAGAGGAATGAAAGGATAGCTATAGGTCTGAAATTTGAGATTTCTGAGGAGTTACCTCCTTTATGTATAGGTATATGTAGAAGTCCTTCCAGATAGTGGGGACTGTAGAATCAGAGATGGAGCAGTTTATGAGAATGGATACAGGAAGAGCTAGAGAGTTTGCTGCTACTTGAAGAAAGTAGGGAGGAATGTTGTCGGCAGAAAGAGAACAGGGTTTTAGTTTGCTGAGTAGAGTTTTGATGTAGCTGGTAGGTACAGGTTTGAGAGAGAATGGATTACTGAAGTTTGAGGAGACAGTAGGGCTGGGAGAGGTTAGAGTGTTGGTATTTAGGGAGTTGGAGGGTAGCATCTTCTTGATAGATTCAATAAAGTGAGAGTTGAAGATAGTCACATTTTCTTGTGGTGTTTTTGTAGGGCAGGGATTTGGAGAGGAAGGGTTGCCAGGATGGAGAATTTGATTAATTGCATGCCAAAACTTAGAGGGACTTGACTTTTGAGCAGTTGGTGGGTTTTGATAGAATTCATTTTTGTCCTTGTTGATTTGTTTTTTTTTTTTTTTGTCAGGTTTCTAAGTTCCTTGTATTTTTGTAGGTTTTTGTAGGTTGTATTTTGTAGTATTAACCCGAGGCCTGCCTGCACACAGAAGTACCTACTGATTATCACAGACATAATACCTGCAGCAGCAAGCAGCAAGTTCATACCTAAATCTGATCTTCCCACCCTACAGCTCTTGCCTAAAACTCCACTAACCCCTCCTTATGCTTACTTCACTTCCTCCTTAACTCCCTTCCCCTTAAACTTAATGCTTCTGTACCTGACCCTCTCTCAGAATCCTTAATTCCTTCCCCATTCAATATAAATTACACGTTCCACCACCTCTTCACCTCCCTCCCCATAAAATCCTAAAGTGTCTCAGGACAAATTACTTTGTTCCAAACTACATTTGTAGTGTGCAAACTCTCCTTAACAGAAGACTGCTAATGTTATGCAGAATGAGAAGCAGCCCAGCAACCTTTGACACTGTGTGGAAGTGGCCATCTTTCAAGCCTAGAGGCACCCAAAGGTGTCTGTCTATTGCTTGCACCAGAAAACAATTTTTACAAACTGCTAATGTTATACAAAATGAGAGGTGACCTGACAGCTTTTGACAATGTCTGAAAGGGACAGTCTTGCAAGCCTAGTGGCACCCAGAGATGTCTGTGTCTTTATTGCTTACACATAAAACAACTTTTGTAGCCTGACAACTCTACTCAGCAGAAGACTGCTGATGTTATGTAGAATGAGAGGTGACCCAACAACTTTCAACATCATGTGGAAGGAACAATCTTACAAGCCCTGAGCAGTTCTGATCCTTTGGGGAAGTGAAGTTGTTACAGTTTACAGGGAGACCCTACCCCCTATGTGGTTAGTATATTATTGATAGGCTACTTCAAGCCATAAAGCACAGTTCACTTAGGTGTGTTTTCCACCTCTGAAATAAAGACAGTGGCAATACTAAAGTCCTGCATATTTGCCTAGCCTGGCTGCCATTCATAGCTCCAGTCTTCACCAAGGCTTACAATAATGGCCTGCCTCATCAGCATCACATCCCTGCCTCTCCCCCAAAGACAGATAGGTGGCTAAGCATAATATTTCCCCACCAGGTTCCGTAATTGCCTGGGCTGCTAACTGAACACAGGTCATCTGGATCCAAGACAGGACTTATCCCTCTATACCAATGGAGCTGGTGAGCCATTGTTAATGTCATCCAGTTTTGGCACCTCATTAACTCCAAAACCTGGAAACAGGGCAAACACTGTCCCAGTTTGTTTACTCATCGGGCACATACCCCCATATAACCTATACTGGTGTCGTTTAAAATGTCTCCTGTGTTCTTGTGCTTTCATTTTAAACACTCCAGAGAGTTTTCCCATACAAAAACTGTCACGTTTATTACAAGTTGCAAAAAGAAAACAAACTTCATGCTATTACAGTCAGTGGATCCCCTCAACTCAAATTTCTGGTCATTAACAAGATAGACAGACTGATCGAGTGCTTTTATATATTTGCAGGCACTATAGTTAAAATGTGCCATGTTTAGCAATATTAGGTTTAAGGACAGGTCTCAGATTTAAACCAAAATTTTAAATAGGTTTTATATTTCTTTTATCTGAATAAATCCTTAAAACATAAGGAAAATATTTTAATTAAAAAAGTGTATAAGACATGGGCCCTTGTCATTATGGATCAGTTGCTTTACAAAACCTAAAAAAGCTGGATCAGTTGTTTGAACCAAAGTGAAAAAGAAAAAGCTCCTTTAACCATAGTGATACAGATTCAGGTTCAATTAATAATATTGTTTTGGAGTTATCTGCCAACAGCTGCTTTAGAGAAAGAGTAATCTGTATATTTTTATGTATCTTGCTCTGTTACTTCACGTTTATTTATTAATTGACATTTGGTGACCAGAAAAGTCCGACTGGGTCAGAGACCCATTTTCAGCAGAGACCCAGGGAGAAAAGCTCTGCATAAAGTACAGACATTATTACAGTTTACAGACTATGTGTACAAATTACATTCTATTGCAGCAGAAAAACACTATAACTTTAATACATTATTACATACAGTTATTGACATGCTACAGCTTAATATGTAAATAGAATAACAATTTACAGTAAAGCATATCTAAGATACTAGTTAGACTTATATTTGTAAGAACGTGAACTAAATTATTTTAGCTATAAGCTGTAGTTAATTTTGTAGGATTTGAAGAATGAAAGGTTTAAGTGTAGGAGTACTAAAACAGAAGGGAGTATGATGGTTAAGGATAGAAGTGTAGAGAGAGAAATGGTAATAGGGTAGGTATATGAGTAAGAGTATATATAGTTTGGAATATGGTATATGATACACTGGGGAGAAGAGAGGGTTTGGAAGTGGATATAGAGCTTGGAAGAGAAAATAAATAAGTAGATGCTAGGTAGTGAGTCAGGGGAAGAGAGTCGGATATGAGGGGTGGTGAGGAGGCAGTTGGAAGGAGGGAAACAGGTAGTATCAGCCCTATAGCTAAGAGATAAGAATTGAGTATGTTAGTCTTTGGGAAAGGAGCAAGGACAGGTGTGAGTGGTAAGAAAGTGATTTTTTAGAGTAAGTTTGAAAGTTATTTCATAGTTTTGCAATGGTAAAAGAGTACAGGCTTTGACCAGCTCTTTTGTTAGGTTTATATACTTTTAAAAGCTGTTTATTAGTGGAGTGAAGATTTCTGGATTGGATATATAGCTGTAGGATAGGTTTTAATGCTGGGAAAGTGTCTGGCTTATATATTATTTTATGTCTTGAGTTAGTTCTACTTAACTGAGGTGATGGGGAAAATCTAACCAGTTTAATTCCTTGAGAGCATTAATAGTGATATGTGTGATAAGATAAGCCAGTTGCAAATTTAGCTATTTTGTAGTAGCATGATTGCAGCTTGTTTTTTTTTTTTAGAGTCATGTGGAGATTCGTGAGAATGGGGGTCCTGTACGAGAGGGAGGGGAGCAAGGAAGTATTAGGAAGTGTTTTTTTGGTGAGGATGTCCATGAAATGCTTGTGTCTATACAGTCTGACAAGCTTAAAATGTGTGTTTTTAATGGTATTTAGTATATGATGTTCAAAGGAGAGTTTATTGTCAATGGTGATACCCAACACATTTGCTCATGATACAGTTTCTATTTCTGTATTGTTTTTTAAAGTCATGTAGTAGTGGTTTTGGTGTGAACAGTGACAATTTGGTTTTATTGGGGTTAAATAGTAATTGTGCATAATTTGGCCAAGTCTCAATAGAGGTGAAGGCGTTGAGTCATTTTTAGGAGTTGTTGAAGGTTATTGGAGAAGGCGATAATAGTGGAATCATCAGCATATTGGATGATTGTGCTTTGAAGGGAGACAGTATGAAGATTATTAATGAAAATATTGAAAACCAAGGGTCCAAGAATGGAACCGTGAGGGTGACCGATTTTGTTTACCAGGTACTGTGACAGATTAGTTTGACATCAAACACATTGCTGTCTATTGGCTAAGTAGTTGTCAAACCATTTTAGAGTAACTAGACAGCATCCTAGTGTAGATAATTGTTGTCATAATTTTTGATGTGATACTGTATTAAAGGCCTTAGATAAGTCCAGTAAGATTACAGAATTTAGATGGCCGGAGTCCAGAGCTTTGTATACAGTATCTGTGAATGATATGAGGGTAGTGGATGTGCTGTGTGCTGGGCGAAAACCATGTTGGGTGGGAGCAATGAGATTGTTATCAGTGAGATGTTTCAGCAGTTGCATATGAATACACTTTTACAGTGCTTTAGCTAAAGGGGAGAGGATAGAGATGGGGCGATAGTTTGTCAGCTCATTGGTATTTCCACCCTTATGTAAGGGTGTTACAATAGACTTTTTCCAAAGTTGAGGAACTTCAGATTCTATTAATCAGTATGCTGACAAGGTAGGCTATTGCATCTGCTGTGTTTTAGGTATTTTGAAGGTAGGTTGTCTGAGGGGAAGAAGCAGGGTTTTAATTTAAGAATAAGCTCACATATTACATAGGTGGGGATAGGTTGTAAAGTGAAAGTAGGAGTTGCTGAGATAGCTGTAGAAGTGCCCTGGTTAAGAGGTTTGTTAATGCTGGCATTACTATTGAATGATTCAGGTGTGAGTGGATTTAGTGTTGAGGTAAGGTTACTTGACCCTGCCTTCTTAAAGCATATGGCTGATGGGCTCATGACATTACAGTTTAATAAAATACATGAAATTCACATGACATTTTGTCATGTCAACTGAAAAAAAACTGCTGGAACATATAACAAAACAAATCCCTGTAGAAGCACATCCATATTTTATAAAAAGCATTTCTGCAGGGCATTACTTCCCATACCCACTCTTACTTAGGGATGCCAACACCACAGCTGCACACTTTGGGGGAGTTTACAACACCGTGAATGGAGCTGTTTGCCGACACCACAGTTCATTAACCTGAAATAATAAAGGAAGAGCTTTGGCACAGAACTATGATGATGATAACTCTAACAAACAACTGCTGACAATATGTCTGCTGACATACTTACATGTTCCCCAGTTGAAGAGCAAGGTTAACTCAGCCTTATGGCCTTAGCCATATATGTCACTGAAGTTCAGTCTATAGGTAGAACTTTTAAGTTTTTTTTTCAAATTGGATTCTAGTATTTTTTTATTGTTATGAAATGTTGTTAGAAGTTTTTTACATTCTCATTTTCTCATTATGGATGTAGAATCCATATGCCATTAGTCTCCCATGAGGGTACAATGCAGGTTACAAGAAAAAGTTTATGGAAAGCAATCTAATTATGAACATTTGGAAACTAATAATACATATATATTATTGATCTTCTGTATAATAATATATTTTATTTGGTGGAGAAACTTATAATTAAAGGAAAGGAACAGCCATGGATGATGCCATGGCAACAGGCTGTGCCAACCTATACATGGTGACATGGTGGAGTAGGAAGATGAATTTATTATTCAACAGATTGGCTTTGTGGATAATAGAATTTTATGGTCTAAGCATTTTATAGACAATATTTTTATTTTGTTGTGTGGCACTGATGAATCCTTTGGTTTTTTTATCAAACTTTAGCACTAATAAACATATATGTTTAAGCACAACTGTGTTCATAGGTTCATAGGTAGGTACTAGGCTATTGGCCCTAGGGCCTATATAAGCCTAGCCAAAAAGTACCCTGGCTTTCGCCACCCAAGAAAATTATTTTCCTGTGCCACTGTCAAGCAGAGCCACAGAAGTGATCCCCGGAGTGAATTTCCTATCTCCCATCCAATCATCAAGATTTTTCTTGAAGAGTGCTAATGAGGAGCTTTGTTTGATATAGATAGGTAGTTTGTTCCAGAGTGTGGGAAGTCTCTGGGACATGAATCTATCCCTCCAGCATGTCCTGTTTATTGTGGTGACAAGGTTTAGGTCCCTAGAGCGTGTAGCTCATAGGGATTGGGATTTCTTTAAGTGGAGCATGTCTAAATGCTCTGGGTTTGACATAGCTTTGTGTGTTAGGCAGAGATCGCCTCTGAGTAGGCGATATGCGACGGAGTAAAGCTGCAGTTTTTTGAGACGGTCTGCGTAGGGCATCTGTTTGAGGCTGGTAATCTTCTTTGTGAAATATTTCTGTGGCCTTTCCAGTTGTTGTAGATGTCTTGTGAGGTACATACCAAAAGGGGCGTTGTACTCTATAATGGGTCTAATGAGTGATGAGTAGAGGGGAACAATGACCTCTTTTTTTCCTGGATGAGAAACCTTTTGTGATGAGGTGTGCCACGTACAAGAATTTCCTGACTACTGTGGCGATGTGATTATCAAAGGAGAGACTACTGTCTACCTGTGTCCCCAGGTCTCTTATCAGACTTTCGGTGTTAAGTAGACTACTGCCTATGTGGTAGTTCATGGGTACAGAGTTTTTGCCAAAAGGGATGACAATGCACTCTTTGGCATTGAGCTTGAGGCCATGACTTTGACACCATTTTTGACATTCATTTTAGATGCCAAAATATACAAACTTGGTACTAATGTCGACTTTAGGGTATACTTCAAAATACTAAGTGATAATGGTTATTTGCATATCTGATAATATCATTCTCCTATATTTAGCTAAATTATTAAGCTGTAGAAGCAAAGGGTTAGTATGTTAACAGGAGATGATTTAAAGTGTAATCTGGTATTGATGAGTTTAGGTGAAAAATTCACAAAATTAGATTATACTGATGACGTGGTCAATTTAAAATTATGCATATATTTGAGTATAGGAAAAATAGCATAGGGAATGTTACCATGGCCTCAGAACGTGCAGTAGATATATTTGATAATGGACAGAGTAATTGTTCATATTATCTAATACACAGTATTAAGAAAGTAAGAATAACTGAAAGATTCTTATAGCCATTCCAACTGCTAGATGGATTGAAGAATTACCTAGGTTCATTTATTCCAATAAACAGAATACAAAGTGTAGTTTTTGGTGTCAGATTTCAGTTTTTTCCCTGCTCATAGAGCTAATTCCGTTAAACATGGCACAGTCAAGTATTATAACTGCTGCACCCAGAAGTATATAAAAGCAGTTGATAGTGTTAATGACCAGGAATCTGAGTGGGGGTCTTTGTGAGAGCTTGTATATTGAGATCACCTTCAGAAAGTTTAAAATGAGAATTCAAGCACATATGAAATATTTTGAACAGGGTTGAGTTCAAAGAACTATTTAAACAAATGAGAGACTAGGGTGAAGATTATTTGTACTGTTTGCTGGTTTTGGAACTGGTGAGATGCCAAGACCATTTGCCATTAACTACGAACTTGATTACAGAAAACACTATGGATAAATATTGTTGTGTTCCTATAATTAACCAAGGATGATGCTTTATCCGACTAGTATATTGTCCCAGAAAGAAAACAGATTAATGAGTTGCTTTTATGGGCAAGTCTGACTCTACTTTCTGGAGGAAATACTGCTGATCCTAAGGGGTATATAATCCTTGTAGAAAAATGGATATGGTTACATACAAATAAAACTCCTGAATCCTGTGAGCTGAGGTAATAGCCATCAGCAAGTATGTTTTTCAAGAGATGAACTTCAAAGCTATTAAATCAGTATACTCAATCAGAAGACAGACAAGCCTGTCAGTCGTGAAACCCAAGTCCTAAAGAGGAGCGGTTTCTTCAAAGGAGGGTGTAGATGCAGAAACTCTTAAAGAAATTGTTTGACCAATTAATGCTGGAGTACATTCCTTCCATCTACTGGATCATAATAAGGAGAAATAGGTAATGCATGCACCTTGACTGTGGAATAACTGAGATTTATATTATACAGGTGCCTGATGTGGCCAAATGGGGTAGCACAGGATATCATTCCAACCAACAGATGGCAAAATTAAACCTTTACTGAAACAATGTGGATTATCGCATTAGTCTAACTTCAGGTGTAAATAAGTACTTTAGTATGTGGGGATCCTCTTTGATGCGTCAATAACTGTGACTCTCCTTCCTTATACTATAATTCAGCATCATAATTTCTCAGGAGCTTTCCTTGTTCAGCTTGAACTTTCCAACATCAGCACACATTCTGACATATTGAGCTGCTCTAAGAGGGCATGCCTAGCTCTAAAAGCCCACCCCTCAAACACTGAATGAGAATGTTTCCTGCAAATTAAGAAAATTAATAATGATTTGGCACTGCAATGAAAATTGTACCCACAGATAAATCCACACATCTCACAAGTGAAGTATATGATGTGTTGTGACCACCAAAAAATGATTTAATATTTAGTCAATACAAATCACCACTAACGACTCCCAGAACAACAGAAAAAAAAGTACACTAAACTCAAAAATATATGTATAATGATAATTAGTAATAATAATTGATGTTTACTAAACCAGGGTGTGATCAAAATCATGGTAATTACAGTTTTGATGCTGTCCTCTTGAGCATGGAGGCAATGGAAATGTTCTCATTTAATCCCGGGGAATTGAAGGCCTTTAGCCTGAGTTGCCAAATCAGTTCCCTGTACTCTGCCCTGAATTAGGTTAGTGGATATTTCAACATGGTTAGATCACACTGATTGCTCCATTTTGGGCAGATAAATGCACAAACTGAATAGTTATTGTTTTAGTTACTTGTTTAAGTATTTTATTATTAATTGTTTTATTAGTATTAGTATGTTTATGATTAGGGTTTATTTATTAAATGTGGTTTTGAGTTTTATTTCAGTTCAATACTTTTTGTAATTGACAGGATAGATAATGGATTCATACATCAGTATTTGAGTATGTAGACGGCTAATTGTATTTTGTGTGTTCAGGATTTTATTCTGCATGTTTCATTTTTTTTCAGCACTGTACTTCGATAACTAGTGATTTTTTTACATTGTTTAATTTTGAGTAAGTGTTCCTTTAAATAACCGTGATGTAAGCCTGTGAGATTATTTAAATTTGTAGGTTGATTTTATACCATAGTTCTGATGAAGTTCATTGATGTATCTAGGATGAAAGTGCTTAACATTGTTTTTTATGCTCACTTGGTTACGATATTCTAGTGGTGATTTGTATTGACTGAAAATTAAATGATGCTGTGGTGGTTACCACACATCCTATTTTTTACTCGTGAGATTTGTGGATTTATCTCTGATTGCAGATTTCATTGCAGTCTCTGGTAAAGCCCTGCACCACCACAACTTTTTTGGTCATTACAAATAATGATTTGGCACATACACTATTACAAGGCTTTATAAAACACACTTACTCAACTTACAGGTAACGTCGACTACAGTCACTGGATAGAAGGGCCATCCAGACACAGGGGGTGATATAAAAGTATTTTGGCCTACTGTGAAGGACTGTCTCATAAATTAACTGATACAGAAGAGCATACCTATTATATTTGACATCACAGACTATCCTCACTGGCTCTATTATTTTGAAGAATCCCAAGCAGTAAACCCCCAGGATGAGAGCAGGATCCAAGAGATGAGACAGAGCAATTTGTTACTCTAGCAACAGGGAACTTATTCAGCTTCACCTAAGAATATTACCTCCACCACCAGGGACCACATAGCCTGAAAACATACCCAGTCTCAAGGGGCTAGCAGGGTAAGTTTTGAATTTTCTTTCCTGACCTTTGCAATTAAGATGGGAAGCAGGAGAATGGTGGAAAAGTGTACTTAAAACTCCCTTGCCAAGGAATACAGAATATGTCCACCATTACCTTCCCTTGTCCTACTGCACTGAGAAGAAGATGGGGAGATCCACATTCTCTCAGATGATAAACATGTCAATCTGTAAGATGCATCAGTGCTGGAAGATCAGAAACATGCACAACTCCAAAATATTCAGCTACAGGAAATGACTCACAGAGTTAACCTAGGAATCCATGAACATGGTCACTTCCCTGGAATGCACACCACTGACAGAGTGATGCTCCTGCATATGGAAGTGTATAACACTACCCTCTCCCCTTACTTGTTCATGTAATACATGACAGATTGTTTACTGAACTAAGAGATTCCCCAGAATTACCTTTCTATCCAATACCTTCAAAGTCAAAAAGTCAGCATATAGCTTCAGTTTGTTGAGAAGGAGGCCTCTCTCTCCATTCAGACAGGTCATAAGGCAGAAAGGTATTTGAAACCACTGTTATGTTAATGATGTCCATCTGTACCTTCTATTTTCTCAGGAGTAACTGTCTGCCTTTGCTAATCTTGAACAATGTATGGAGGCAATATAATCATGGATGGACTCTATATGACTTAAACATAGCCCTTCAAAGACTGAGACTTCAGTAATGCATGACACTGACCCCTCATATCTGGTCCCTCTACTCTGTCTTCTCATATTTCAAGGGGGGAATAAGCTAGAGTTCATGCCGTGTGTGCAAAATATGGAAGCCATGATTTACGGTTTATTGACTTTGAAGAACCAGTTGTTAGCAGTTGTTAGATCATCTTATCATTTAAAGACTATATCTCAGCTTAAATACATTGTTCAATTAACAGACATTACCACGATGATTCAACCACTGTTATATTCCCATCTGGAATACTGAAATGTGCTTTACCTTGGACTTAACAGTTATGACCTTGCTTACCTTCAGCATAAGCAGAATTCTGCAGCTGGGGTACTGGCTGAGGCTTTCTGCAATAGTCATCTTACACAAACCAGATGTCTATTGTGGTAAGGCCTGTTTTTAAAATTAGTTGGGACTGGCATAATGGTTAAGGTGCTTGTCTGACAGATAAGAGGTACAGAGATTGATTCTCACCTAGGGAAATTGTCTATACTTAAAATGGCCTGCAAGCCTACTACTTGCCTATGAACCTAAAATCTTAATCTTAACCCATTGCACCATTCTTAGTCTGGATCCCATCTATTTATGAGTACTCCTGTCTTCGTATATTTCTAACAAGCATCTCAGGTCATCAGGTTAGGAGCTGCTGGTAATTTCCACAATTTGCCTTGAGACTTCAGGTCTATATTAGATGACAACAGTTATCCCACTCCACAAAGGGGGAGCCACCACGGACCCTGGGAACTACCGCCCCATTAGCCTGATGAGCCTAGTCTGCAAGGTTATGGAGCATATCATCATGGAACTTATAAACAATGACATTGGTAATCTCCAAACTCCTGACCCTACCCAGTTCGGGTTTGTAAAAGGCAGATCATGTCTCCTAAACCTGATAGACTTCTTTGAAGTGGTCAACAAAGCTGTAGATGAGGTAAGGTGGTACACACAGCGTATCTAGATCTCGCCAAGGCTTTCAACACCATCCCCCACTCTGCAATTATAGACAAACTCACTAAACTAGGTATAAATCCCTATGTCACAAGATGGGTTGCCAACTGGCTCACTGACCGAACCCACACTGTGAAAGTAGCAGACTCTAAATCCAACTTCAGACCAGTGACAAGTGGAGTACCACAGGGTTCAGTGCTAGGTCCTCTCCTGTTTGTTATCTACTTCTCTGAAGTACAGGCTAACACAGAAGGTCTTTGG
This sequence comes from Protopterus annectens, assembly GCF_019279795.1. Taxonomy (NCBI): domain Eukaryota; kingdom Metazoa; phylum Chordata; order Ceratodontiformes; family Protopteridae; genus Protopterus; species Protopterus annectens. Next base: position 1,707,061,681 of record NC_056737.1, on the reverse strand, counting down.
CTAACAAAGTTCACAGATGACTGCAAACTAGGAGCCATAATCAAATCTCCTAATGATGTGGACATTGTACAAAAAGGCCTCACTGAGACAGATGCCTGGTGTCAAAGCTATGGCCTCAAGCTCAATGCCAAAAAGTGCATTGTCATCCCTTTTGGTAAAAACTCTGTACCCATGAACTACCACATAGGCGGCAGTCTACTTAACACCGAAAGTGTGATAAGAGACCTTGGGACACAGGTGGACAGTAATCTCTCCTTTGATAATCACATCGCCACAGTAGTCAGGAAATCCTTCTACATGGCACATCTCATCACAAAAGGTTTATCATCCAGGAAAAAAGAGGTCATTGTTCCCCTCTACTCATCACTCATTAGACCCATTATAGAGTACAACACCCCTTTTGGTATGTACCTCACAAGGCATCTATAACAACTGGAAAGGCCACAGAAATACCTCACAAAGAGGATTACCAGCCTCAAACAGATGTCCTACGCAGACCGTCTCAAAAAACTCCAGCTTTACTCTGTCACATATCGCCTACTCAGAGACGATCTCTGCCTAACATACAAAGCTATGTCAAACCCAGAGCTGTTGGACAAGCTCCACGTAAAGAAATCCCAATCCCTACAAGCTACACGCTCTAGGGACCTAAACCTTGTCACCACAATAAACAGAACATGCTGGAGGGATAGATTCCTATCTCAGAGACTTCCCATACTATGGAACAAACTACCTATCTATATCAAACAAAGCTCCTCATTAGCACTCTTCAAGAAAAATCTTGATGATTGGATGGGAGATAGGAAATTAACCTCGGGGATCACTTCTGTGGCTCTGCTTGACAGGGGCACAGGAAAATAATTTTCTTGCATGGCAAAAGCCAGGGTACCATTTGCCTAGGCTTATATAGGCCCTAGGGCCAATAGCCTAGTACCTGCCTATGAACCTATGAACCTATGAACGAAAGTTCATCTTAGCGAATGCTCAAAATCCAGGAACTCAAAACTGCAATTGTGGGGGGCTGTGCCCCCCCCCGCTAAATATGTATTCCAACTCTGAGATCGCACTACAGTGAGGAAAGGGCAAATATTCTCATCTTCACTGTACTGCAATCTCACAATTGCGGTTTTGAGTTCTGCAATTTTCGCTCATGTGAGCGTTCGCTAAGATGAACGATAGACCTGAGACTTCAGGTAGGCATCCATCTGTCTACCTGGCATCTTTCCTGTGGAACTATCTTCCTTCTTCTTCTTCTTCTTCTTTCGGCTTTTCCCGGTTAGGGGTCGCCACAGCGGATCATTTGTCCACTCATGATTGGCAGTGGGGTTTTATGGTGTTGAGTTGCCAGCCCAGCGCCCAACCTTCCACAGAAGCCACACACATGCACACACTCACACCTAGGGCCAATTTAGAGTGTCCAATCCTCCTACTGCATGTCTTTAGGATGTGGGAGGAAACTGGAGCACCCAGAGGAAACCCACGCAACCACAAGGAGGACATGCAGACTCCACACAGAAGGCACCCCAGCCGAGAATCGAACCAGAGAACCTCTTGCTGTGAGGTGACAACGCTAACCGCTGCACCACCGTGGCCGCCCTGTGGAACTATCCTTGATTCAGACATATGAGGACAATACTTCATTATGATGACCCCTTAAATACCATTCTTATCAAATAATGTATCTTACTCCAGCTAGGAAGCCATTATATTAATGGATGAATGTTTCCTTATGTTGTTATTTCCAGGTCTATTTTTTTTTTTTTTTTTTTTTATCTCCACTGGCTGCTGATAATCCATCCCACTCTAAGCCAACTGATGCATTGATTCTCCATTACCAGAGTGAGGGTCATCCAAGAAAGAACATCATTCAGGGACCAATCAAGAGTGGCCAGTGATTTCTTTTTTTCAACCTACAATGTTGTACATGCATGGATAAAGCATAAACAGCCATGCCAATGAGTTCATGGCACTGGGAAGCCCCACCCCCACCCCACCAAGCAACCTCTCCCACATAAGGTACCACTGAGAGTCCTCCCTAGCCACCACCAAGATGATCATGCATATATGCATGTGTGCCCTCCTGACTATGAGCACCTCCTCAAGCTCTTCCAGCATCAGGGCCACTAACTGAACCCCATCTACCTGGGCTGTAGTCAGAGCTCCATCCCTCTGTGCCACTGAGTTGGGTTATTTCCAGGCTTAAACTGTTAACTGCCTTCTTCCTGTATGTATTTATTATTCAAAGATAAAGATATAGGGCCGGATACCAAAAGACTTGCTGTCTGTGTTAATGACCACTTACATTGACAGCAGGCTGGGAACAGATGTTTTGGAATCTGACCCCCCCCCCCCCCGTGCAAGCCTATTTATAGACAGGTCTTACACTGAAGTAAGTCACATACATTAAGAACAAGTCTTTCAAAATCAAGGCTGACGTACACTGACAGCAATTCTTTTGGAATCTGGCCCATAAAGATCCCAGTGCACCAATCAACAAGAGTAGCGGAAGTTCCTCATTGCCCTGGCCAAATTTCCCCTAGTAGTATAAATACAACCGCCAGTTTCCCTCAAATGAGGCCACCAGCCCATTGGGACAAACTAGGTCAACAAAGAAAATATCAGTATAAAATAAAATTAAATAATTTACTTTTTTAGTGTTTGTTAAGTGGTTGGGCTTAAGCACTTAAAACTGAGAAACTAAGCTAGTTGGATTCAAATCGTACTGTACATACTCAGGAGGACTTTACAGATCAGGAAGGATCATTTCACAGTCGTGATATCAGAACAAACATGGTGACCTAAAATTTGCCTGATCCTTGTGGCAGGAGGTATTGTTCATCTGATACTGGATGACAGTATAATCACTGAGTATTCAGACTGTGTGTCCTCCAGGAAAGCACACAGACAATGGGGCACATATGAGAGCTCCAAATGGGCATGATAGTCATCACGGGAGATGTACAAGAATTTAGTAGAGGGAAGGTAGTCTGAAGCAGCTGCTAAACAGGCATTACAAGATTAGATTAGGAATGAATCAGCATGAATCAGGCAATGCAGACTGTATTCAAAGAACTAAAAATACAAAAATTAAAACAGAAGAAACATCTGAAAGGAATTAAAATGAATGGAAAGAGAGGTGAGGGACTGGGAATAGTCAAGTGCTGCAGACAAAATGTGTCAGTCTGGCTTGGACTGTTAGGTGAAGGTGTGTGCAAAGCCTATAGGAAGATTGGGACAGCAAGACTGAACTGCAGATGAAACAGATGAACTGGAAGCTCAGACCCTGTCAGTCAGTTTCAGGCAAATGCCATTTTGATAAGGACCTGAGTGAATTCAGTGTAAGGGGACAGGAAGAAAAACTGGAGGTTAGAAGAACAAAGATAGAAAAGACAAAAGACAAGAAAAGTAGAAACAGAGTGGTACCTCTATAGAGGAGCAGTTCAAAAATGAAAGTGGCGGGGCAGAGAAGTTAGAAAAAGCCAGGACTCTAAAAAATGAGAAAATGCTCCTAGACTTTCAGGGAGCTTAGAAAGGATGGCAACATAGGTAAAAAGACAGCAGAGCTTCACACATAATTATAGAAAGAAGAGTTTAGGAGAAGGGGGAAGGACAGTGAGCACAGACACTGGCTCAGTGATAGTACCCACTCAGTCAAAACAGGGGAAGTCACCTCTAGTAGTAGACCCGTAACAAGTGGCGTACTTACTGTTTGAGATATACTTTTCTGAGGTGCAAGCCAAAACCAGTGGTCTGTGGCTGACCAAGTTTGCAGATGACTGCAAGCTAGGCACTGTCATAAATTCCCCTAGTGATGTGAACATCCTCCAAGAGGGTTTTAACCAAACTAATGACTGGTGCAAGAAGCATGGCCTCAAACTGACTGCTAAGAAATGCATCATTATCCCCTTTGGGAAAAAAGGTGTCCCCCACTAATTATCACATTAATAACAATGTACTAAGCATGCAATCCATCGTGAGGAACTTGGGCAACCAGGATGATAGCAACCTGACTTTTGACTGCCATGTTGCCTCCGTTGTGTGGAAGGCTTTCTACATGGCCCACCTCATAAGTAAGGGTATTTCATCCAGGAACACAAGGGAGGCATAACATCCCTGTACTTCTCCCTTATCAGACCCATTATCGAGTACAATGCCCCCTTCGGCATGTACCTTGACAAGCACATGCAACAGTTGGAGAGACCACAGAGGTTCCTGACCAGAAAAATCCAGGGTGTCAAACACCTATCCTATAGATATAGGTTAAAATCCCTGTCCCTCTACTCAGTCTCTTGCAGACTGCTCAGAGGTGACCTGTGTCTGGCATACAAGGCTGTCTCAGACTCAGCCTTGATGGAGTTGCTGCATATCCGTAAGTAAAACTCCATTCGCGCAACCCACACACAAGGTCTCAACCTGGTCTGTGACATTAATAGAACTTGTTGTCAGGATAGATTTGTGTCCCAACAACTCCCCCATCTGTGGAATAGACTTCCTCTCCATGTCAAGTAGAGTACCTCACTAGCCCTCTTTAACAGGAATCTGGACAACTGGATGAGAAACAGAAAATATACCAATGGGACCCCACCTGTGTCCCTGCTGGACAGGGAAAATAGGTGCTGACTTTGTGGGAACATATGCAAAATTCTTGGCTAGGCTTACAAGGGCCTCCGGGCCAATAGCCTAGTATCGTACTATGAACCTATAACCAACTCACTGAATACATTCTAACTTACCAATTCTTGCTCAGCACCAGCATGGCATCTGGCAATCAAAAGTACAATGATCACACTATACACACTTACTGATGACATTTTGTAATACATAAATAAAGTACTGCTAGCAGGCTTCATCACATGCCTAATCATATCCCTGTACTACACATAAATTAACTTACATTAATTTCTGTACTTTACTGAGGCACTTTTGTCCATAGGACATTCTTGGCAAAATATATATTGTTGTGGCTTGCCATTGCCTTCTTCAATAGACTAAATTAAGTCTAATCTCTCTGACATGACCTGCTCATTTTGGGTGTGACCACATTGTGTATTCCATAGTTTCACAGAGATACATAAGCCCATTCACCATGATAAGTTAATGGTCCAGAAGGTTAGTTGTTCTTCTTCTTTTGTCTTTTCCCAGTTAGGGGTCGACACAGTGGAACTCCAGTCTGGTAATGATTGGCAGTAGATTTTTACGGTGCCGAGGTGCCAGCTCGATGCCCAACCTTCAACGAAGGCACGCCCTATGCATGTCTTTCGAATGCCACTTGACCACGGGGAGGACATGCCGACTCCACACAGAAGGCGCACCAGCCGAGAATTGAATGGGAGAACCTCTTGCTGTGAGGCGACAATGCTACCGCTGCACCACCGCGGCTTAATGGTCCAGAAGGTTAGTGTCCTGTAATAATTATGAAGTTGGTATCTTCTTGGAATTTTCAGAAGTAATTGTAGGAAGTAACACTTTTTGAAAATCAGCCATCCCACACAGGGGTCCAAATGGAGATATGATAAAATCAGCAAGAAAAAGAGAGTAGTATTGCTGGAACTAAATTCATCCTCAGGTCTTGGTGAGTAACTTCATATGGTGAGCACTGTTTTCACAAAATCTTACAAAGACAACGCTGATATACAGACTGTATTTTATATACCATATATCATGGAGAAAGATAGCTTAAAAAATAAAAAAGACAGCTGGGTGCACAGGTCCCACAATAAAAAAAACCCTAATCCTGGTGCACACACTAGTGTCAGGACTGAAAAAATGGCTGTGTAGAATCCTCAAGATACGGAAACATTCCTATAATGAGATTCCACCAGGCTCAGGAGGGTAGCCCCTCAGCTGTAGAAGGAAGCAGTAGTCCACAAAAAAATCACAAAAACTGATAGGCCAAAAAGAGACAAAAAGATGAAAGAATGTACTATTGAGGATAAGGAAGAAATTATGTATTGTTACAATTATGCAAGAAGCCCAGAATTTTCAGAAAGAAGATATTCATAAAGGTTAAGAGAAAAATTAGAGGAAAGAAAAATACTTGCACAAGAAAAACTTTCAAAAGACTATAAATAAAAATGTGTGCTCATTAATGTAACAGATCCATAAAAACATTACATATACAAAGACATTTTGGGCTGCATGCAAAAAGAAGCAACAGAGGAAGTGTGAAATATAAAGAACAAAACCCAGAGCATTTTAAAGTTATAATAAAGAAACATGGACATGAGAAAGAAAAAAGAGATATGTGGTATAATATTTATGCAAAGGAGAAAATTAATCAATACAAAAAAACAGCTCCAAAGATATTTGAAGAGAAATACAGGCAAATGCATTCAGATATGGAAAATTTCACAATACAAAAAACAAAACAAAGAGGACATGTACAACATAGGGTTTGTAAGGCAGAAGTTAAACAAATAGAAGCTGAAGTCAGGGATTATCTATGAAGTGAAGTAGTACAGAATCCAACTCTGGTAATGTCACAGCATGATGGAACAATGAGTTCCCAGATTAAGGAGCAGTAAATTAGCAGGAGGTATCTAAGAAGTATGGATATGGGAAAGAAAATGAGATATAGTATGGCGCAATATTTATGAAAAGCAGAATGCCAAACTAATCAGTATAAAAAAGTAACACCCAAGATATCTGAAGAGAAATACAGGCAAAACCACAATGTATAAAATAAGAAAACAAAGCAGAAAAGTGGAGGATTAGTAAAGAAGTTGTTGAACAAATAGTAATAAAAGTTATGGCTTATTTTGGAAGTGAAGGATTTAGTGTATACAGATAACATCACAGTATGATGGAACAAGTCCCCGGATTAAGGAGAAACAGGTATAGCAGGAGGCATCTAAAGACTTGCCACATGATGTTTTCAAAAAAAATACTCAATTGTTGCAATAGAACAAAGGGTAACAAAAGAAAGTTATATTGAACAAAGGATCACTTGTTGCTAAATAAAACTATAATAGAGAATTGTAAAAAGAAGATTCTAAGTATGGCATGGATAGACTACAAAAAAGCATTTGATAGCATCCCACATTCTACACTGATCAAGTTATAGCAACCATGAAACAGTGGCAAACCACTTTGCAGCTAAGTCATGACAAACAGCAAATTATTATCTCAGGGGAAAAATATCAAATGGGATATTCCAGGGTGATTCTTTGCCACTGCTGCTTTTTTGTCTTGCCTTTAACCCATTAAGCTGTTAACAAATTAGGCCATGGTTACAGTTTGGCTCCCAGACAACAACCTTGTTTAAAGACTCATCTACTTTTTGTGGATGACTTAAAACTGTATAGTTAGTTCATCAGATGAGGAGTTGAAAGTACAACTGCTTGTGGTTAAAACATTCTCAGATGACATAAGAATGTAATTTGTCTTGATAAATGTGCAAAACCAACATTTAACGCAGGAAAGCTGCAGCATCAAGAAAATAATAATCTGGGACAGGAATGTGATAAAAGGAACTTGAACAGGAGGAAGTGTATAAATATTTGGGAACTGATGAAGGATCATCAATAAAACATGAACAAATATGAATAAAACACAGTAAGGAATACTTTAGATGACTAAAACTAATACTGAAAAACTGCCTTGACATCTAGGAATAAAGTCCAGGCTATAAACCAATTTGCTCTTCCTGTTCTAACTTACAGTTTTGGGTGATTGACTGGCCTCAAAAGGTATTGGATCAGTTGGACAGGAAAATGAGAAAAATGCTTCATGCTTATCAAATGATATATAAAAATCAGTGTATACCAAAATTGCATATTCCTCATTCTGAAGGATGTATAGGGCTCGTCAAAACTGATTGCATATATAGATCTGCAGTTGTGGGACTGCATACATATCTGCTGACCTCACTAGATCCAAACATAATGAACATTTTAATACACGAGGAGAAGAAGTCTAACATGACTTCCCTGCTTAGTTTAACAGAGGCATGTCAGCGTCAAGCAGGAATGGAAATGAAAACAGAAGTAGACAATAAAAGGCAGCAACTGAATATATCAAAAAACAAAAAAAATATAAGGTGAAGGATCAAATGAGAAGGAAAGAAATGTTGGGAAGGCATAAGTATTGTGAGAAGTATAGAGATCTTCTGGAACAATTTCATGTTGATCAGGATTTGATGCAGGAATGGTTAAGGAGAGGTAAATTGAAACCAAAAGATGAAAGGTTAATAATGAAAACCCAAGAGACTGGATTGTTTACACTTTGATTTACAAAGTCCATTGAACATGTCGGAGAAACAGACAAATGCGGGTTCTGTAAAAAAAGAACTGGAAACCTTTGCTCATCTTGTTGCTGAGTGTGGCACACTCATGACAGAGGGCCTGTATATTGAAAGGCACAATAATGTGGCAAGACTGTCATATTGAGGACTGTGCAAACACTACAATACTGACGTAACTGGGAAGCATTGGAAACATAAACCACAAAGCATTGTAGAAAATGATGAAGTTTATATCACATGAGATCCCCCATTACCAATAGTTAAAAAACTAAATGCGAGAAAACCAGATATAGTAGTCCAGGGAAAAAAGACAAAAGTAGCACTGATCAATGAAATTGTTGCATCCAGTGATTACAATGTCTTGCATACAGAGAGGCAAAAACTCGTAAAATACCAGGATTTGCAGGCAGAAATGAGATCAATGTGGAAGAAGGGTGCCTAGACAGTCCCAACAGTAGTAGGAGCAACAGGTCTGATAAAAAGGAATTTACAGTCATATTTAGATATGCTGTTGATACATGTAATTCCATATGAATTACAGAGGGAGTCAGTTCTGGGCAAACTCTGTGAAGAGCACTTTTGGCTAACATCTAAGAGTGAAGCAATACTAACCTCTTAAACTTTAATCATACCCTGAATTAAGAATAGGGTCCATTCCTGTCACAGTATTAGAAACCCAAAAGATGTGGATAAATTAATCCCTATGAAGGGTAGATTTACTGCTAGAATGATCTCTCCTTAAAGATATACAGTTATAGTATACCTTCTGCAGCTGTTCCACATTCTTTGGGAAGGATCACTGTAACAGTAAATTGTGACATTTAGGCAGATTTTCAAGCAGTGCAATATTTAATTTCTGTTAGGGGAGGAGATACAAAATTAAATATGCATGCTAGCAGCAGTACATAACATGGACATCCAAGCCTACTGGAGCAAGGACCATATGCTAAAATACCATAAAAATGGTAGGTCATAAGATGGGGAGATAATATCAACACAACTAGGTTAATTATTGAAATAAAACATAATAAGGAAACTGAAAATAGTTTTGTATGAAGGCCATTAAATCAAAGTAACATAAAATATAGATTACCAGTAAGGTTCAAGTATGTGTTCTAGTCCAGGTAGCTATAACTGCTTCAAAAGATGATATCTTCAAAATAAGCAGTGTAGATTACATAGTAACGTTACTTAATATCAGGTGTCAACTGAGTAGGAGATAAAGACATAAAGATTTAGTCCTGTAACTAATATTATGCCTAGTAAAACGTTTCAGTATCTCACAACAGAGGAGAAAATGATCTTGAATAAAAAATAAATAAATTTGGTCTTAGAAAGACTTAACCTCTGCATTGTAAGTATTACAGACTCAATGTATAACATTCAGTTATACATTTAATCACAGTCCTTTCTTGCTATCTATGTTGGACCAACTCAGCTATTTGCTTAAGGAATTTTCTGCTTAAATATGAGAGCTGGAGTTATACAGTTCCAAAAGGTATAAATCTAACCAGCATTTTATACACCAAAAGGGCACTTATCCAACAGACACCTCATAATATTATGCAGCATAATTCAAACTAGGTTGTTTATGTCTGTAAATAAATATAAAATTTAGATGAATTTTTAAACATGAATAATGATAAACTTGTAATATTGTTTAACTCAAGTAACAGAAGGGTCTACTTCAAAAGATCAAAGTTTCAGAACTTCAAACAGCATATGATCAATGACCACATGATTGAAGTTTTGAAACTTTGAAAGTTCTGAATGGAGATTGCCATACAGAGTGGAATGGGAAATTTACCATTTTCCTTACTGTAGTGCGATCTCTGTGTTGGTACATTTAAGTAGCAGGGGATGTGGGGGGTGCAGGAGGGCATGCCCCCTGTAAAAATGTTAAAGAAAATTCTTTTTGTTTTTATTTTTATTTTATCTAATTTTTGAAGTTTCAGAACTTTGATCATATGGTCGTCGACCATATGCTGTTCAAAGTTCTGAAACTTTGATCTTTTGAAGTAGACCTAACAAAAATGTACTGCCTCACAAAAAACAATGCTTAACTTTTGTATAGTCATTTTATATATATTATGGATATATCCTAACCAAAATAAAGCAGAATATAGATTTGTAGCTGGATCATATTAGTGGTTAGGAATTGGTAAGATTCAGTACACACAAACATCATTTTGTATGCAATTATACTAGTTTTGAAGGTAACTGTCTATAACAAAAGACCATAAACATGCACAACCATAGGACTACAAGCATAAAAGTTATATTCTCAATAAAATTACTTTTGTCAGTAGGGCCAATCATAAAAACAATCTATTTAAATAAAGAATAAAAATATATATTTTTTTGTTTGAGACATTGGTTCTATGAGTGTTGCCAAACCATAAAACTAAGGAAGGCAGGGAATAATATTACAGTTGAAAACACTTGACACCAAATTCATAAATGATACCATTAGGTGTACAGCTTTCCAAATTCAGAGACAGCCCTGCTGCAGTGTTTTTGCACAAAGGCATGCAGCACCATGGCGGAGTGTCTCTCTGTGGCCATGCTAAATGCTAATGAGGCAGTTTGGGCAGAAAGCCATATGCTAATTAACCTGTGGTAAGACATTTACATAGCAGAGAGATTCAGAAAATCACTCAGCTGTATAGATTAGCACAGTTCCCTCCTGGTCACTTGCAGTAATGAACCCAGCCAAAATGCCATGTTCATCCATCATGGTAAAGATTAAGACCCAAGGAGTTTAGCAGTCAGGTAATGTTAGGGTGTATGTTCATGAGTGTATGTGAGGGAATGCATGTGTGTGTGTGTGTGTGTGTGTGTGTGTGTGTGTGTGTGTGTGTATGTGCTGTAGGGAAGTTTAATTTTGGGGTAGGTTAGGTAGGGTTGTGTGTGTGTGTGTGTGTGTGTGTGTGTGTGTGTGTGTGTGTGTGTGTGTGTGTGTGTGTCTGCATGTATGAGTGTATCTATGAGTGAAATTTGGTGCAGAGGAGTGCACGTATGTGTGTGTGTGTGTGTGTGTGTGTGTGTGTGTGTGTGTGTGTGTGTGTGTGTGTGTGTGTGTGTGTGTGTGTGTGTGTGTGCGTGTGTATGGTTATGAGCGGTTGTCATACATCCACACACCCCTAGACTAATGAGAAAATCCTGCAGCACTGAGCTAGGGGGTGGAGTAGACACTGAAGCTAAGTCTTAATACATGGATTGGGGGGAACCACTAGTCACTAGAGCAAACTGTTAATATAAGGGATTGGATGGGGAGACACTAAACACCAAAGGGGAACTCTTCTTTTGTGCTTTAATGCCACTTATACATAACAAGGATTGGGTAGAGAAACACTTGACACCAGGGGATCTCTTCATGTCATGCCTTAGCAGCATTTACACATAACAGGAATCAGGTGAGGAAACACTAGATAACAGGGATACAGTAGATAGTGTACCTCAAAGACTAATGTAAAAACATAACTAAAGCATGGTGCAGGAAACCACTAGACACCAGTGATAATACTATGTACCATGCCTTAAAGGCACAAAAAAGGAGTCAAACCCTGCACATTTGCCACAGTATACCAAGGAACTAACCTGCCACATTATACCATGGAACTAACCTACCACACTGAGAAGTTAGTGTAGAAAGGGGTATTGACATATATTGAGGACCTCAAACATTATACAGTGCCTGAAATATTCGGTGTTGTATGTGGAGGGAGAGGAGGGACAGGGAACAGTAGGCATACCTCTCAATGTCCAAGCACAACAACAGACAACAGCAGGGTATTACTGAAAATATGCCTCCAACAAACTTAGAAAGTTGCTAGCGGAACAACTATTGCACTACCCAGAGTTTACTGAAGAATATGAAGTGTGAAAGTCTAATATTTGCCATTACTGACTAATTAAAATTGTATGTGAGTTATAACAGCAGGCAAAAGGAGACAGTGGGGATTTTCTGACAATACTGGGACAGGTATGAGATACAGAATGTGTATGTACTTGACTGTGTGTATTGTGTGTACAGGAATGAATGGTGGGGTAACTGTGCTACCATGATTGTGCCACCACGAGCCACCACTGTTAACTACCTCAGGAAGTGCTGATTGGCATTCATGGTAGTTAATGGCAATTCAGAGACATGCAAATTAACTGATGATGAGATCTTTCTTCATTTCAGATAATGTGTCTCTGAATCACAAAAATCCTGCATCATGAAAACAAGGCCTTTCAGTGTAGCCCTTAATGCGAGCAGTGGGGATCTTCATAAATCCCTAGGATGAATCATCAAGATTTTCATTCTATGATCTTCAAGCCATAACTGCTAAGTAGGATAATAACTAGAGGATTGATATGTCTTATAAATATTTTGAGGGCTAAGATCAACAAGAACAATATCCTTGTGAATGATTGTTTTTAATTATCATTCCTGTCTAGAGATTGTTGGAAAGGTGATAGCTAATTTGATTTAATGTATATGGAGGACAAGGGTACTTGATCGGTATTTGCTATCTGTGAAGAGTTTCTTAGAAGCTGAGTAATTCCTATAGAAGAGTGGTATTGCAGGTTAATAAGAATCCTGGCAATATCTGGAAATTCTGCTATTTTCACATATTGCCTTAATTAGGTCAATAAATAGATTATCAAACTAAAGATTAGTTTTTATGTGACCATCTAAATTTTGAGATCTCACATCATTTGGTAAGTTTTCCAGCCTCACCCATGCATGTTTACTAATGACAACTTCTGTGATTGCTGCCATAGACATTTCATCCAATGAGTTATAGAAGTAGTTGAATTTGTGAAGACTGACCTTTTTCAGTTGTTTTTGTTAGCTGACATAGCTCATCCTCCTTTTTTGAAACAATCATTCTGTTAATATTAGCTTTAATCTATGTCATGACTGTGTTTTGATAAGACGACATACATACAAAATAATTATTGGCTCTTATAGCTAAAGTATTGGAAGTATACCAAACCTGACCAACAAGCTTGTTTCTCCCACAAAATTAAGTGTTCTAACCGGTAATTGTGGCTTAGTCAATGATGCTTAAGATCAGAACGAAACTTGTTGGCTCAACATTTTAAAGTAAAATATAAACCTGAGTTACCTTTATTATGCTTACCAAACAGATCTACAGACCCATGAGTTGGCACCAGAGTATCTGGCTAGAAAGGATTATGTTGTCAAAAACCTTCAAACATTTTAAACATAATAGGAATCTTATCCACAAACATCAAAAGCTTAAGCATCTGTAAAAAGGTTTTCCTTAAAAAAATAAACTTCTGTTGCACTTTAAAGATTCACCCATAATATTTACTGTCTCATTAAAAGTTACATCATGAGAAGGAGTTAGTCTTCATGGGCTAACTGTAACTTTAATAATATTTTTATAAAGAAGAAAAATATTCTGTTCATCAGATTAAAGGGTCAAAAGGTTCTTCATTTTTTCTTCTTATCACCTTGGACATTTGTTAATACTGATGATGTTTCACACTGATTAAGCCTAAAGTCAGATGTGCATCAACTCCCCAAAATAAGTCACTGTTGGCCCTGTTTGTTGTTCCATGGTATGGGGATATAATCTCTTTAGCTAGTACTTCACAGTCTGTAAATGATGCATTCAAGACAGGGGGATACCCTTTTTTGCCAACAGAGAATGAAACTTCACAATGGGGTAACAGTAGATTCTTCTACCATGGAGCCATCTGGATCACCTACCTCTTTGACCTCCAAAGTGATTTTACATATGTCTACATCAGTGCTGGCAATGAAGGTGCCTGTTTTACAGTATAATGTATAGACATTGACATCAGTAGAACTTCCATGGACAGTTTTATGACTGACCTAACAGTTCCCTTTTTGGATGTCAACAGAAAGGTTGTATCATCATCAGAAAAACTTGATGTGTTTTCAGAGTCTCAGGGTGAGTTTTCCTTTTTTCTTTAACTTGGCTGCTTTATGGATTTATGTTGATTTTACTGCCTTAGTAGTTTCAATTTGTTTTGTGCAATATTTATATTTTGATATCTTTTTGAGGGACTTAACTTTCTTTTCTGTAAGGAAAGACTTAGTCCTTTTAGTTTTGTAGCTTATTAACTAATTTTTACACATCTCCAAATTATGATCTGGACCTAAGCAAAATAAACATAATTTATGGAAGTCTTTTGAGTGCTATAAGTCTGCCACAAGCACACTCATTTAGTGATTTGGTCACTGTACCTTTCATTTATTCTGGACAGAGGAAGGAGTTAAAAGAAATGATAATGAAATCAAAATCACTGAAAAATGAAAATAAAAAAAATATATATAATTTCAAGACACCACTTAGTTAAATTATTCTGGCAAGACAGGGGAATCAGTTGCACTTTGAAAATGAGAGAAAAAAATGAACATAATGTGGAACAATGGGGATGCACAAGGGAGTGACACACCACCTACCTTAGAATCAAAGCAAACACAAGACTTAAATTGGACCCACCAGTGAATATTGAATCATATAAACACATTTTTGCTGGGAAAATCAACACATAAGATGGAAAACCTCAACTTTTGTGACTTACTGTTATAGTCTCCCTTTTAGGTTCATGGGTAGTTACTAGGCATGCAGTACAGGAGACTATTAAGAAACCTAGCCCAAATTCCCAACTGCTCCAAAGCATTGTCTGGTTAAATGGCTTGTTGATGGTCATATAGCAGGCAAATGAAGGCTGAGGGAATCAAACTATGTACTACAGGAAGAAGCTTGTTAACAGTTTATAGCCTTAATCCTTGGCATTAACTGCCTCCACATAGAAGTAATATATGTGATCTGTTCTTGGCACATTTTCTCACTTGCTATTTTAGATCTTTTCTTACAAATATTTTGTAGCTTCTTGTTGCTAGGATGTGATATGTTATGTATTTTTTTATTTTACTTTTATTTTGCAATTAGTTCCGTTTTTCAGACATGACCCACTTACAATAAATGCTTAATACAGATGTACATTAGCATATTAAACAATATTTAGATTATATGACCTGTAATAGAAATATGAAAAGAAAACTGAATTAAACTAATCAAAATAACTGCAGGAAGATGTAAGGAACAAATGACAATTAAAGTGAAAAGGTACAATGCACTGAATCCAGTACATATTGAATGTCCACATGCTAGGATGAAGGGAGGGTCCATAATATTTGTCTTCCATGACATATAAAAGAGCAACTGTCTAAGTAATACGAGAGGCATAACTGGACTGTGGCAAGTTCACTATATGCACTTTCAAATTTATTTATTTATTATTTATTTATTGACATTTGTTAACCGGGTTGGTCCAACTGGGCTAGTGGCCCATTTTCAGTGGGGATCCGAGGGGAAAAGTTCCAAAAATACTACACAGAAGTTTAACAATCCAATAAGTAAAGAGTATTAACAATAGATCATTTCAATTACAAAGTTAGAAACACACTGAAGCTTGTAACAGAGGCACCATATTTGTAGAGAGTGACAAACTATTTACATATTTACAGCAAGAGTTTTTACAGTGTGTTTGATTTAGTTAGTTTGTATACCCATAGTAGAGTACATTGGAAGTAATGGGAGTGTTAGAAATAAGATGAGAAAGGAGGGTAATGGGAGTTAAGAAGGGGCTTAACAGGGGCACAGTTTAGAGTTAAGTAGATAAAGTTTGATTTTTTTCTTTAAAGTGAGATGGGTACATGATGGAACGTTAGTAAGTTTTGAAGGATGCAAGGGTCTCACATGGTCTCATGTTTTCTGACTAATATTGGCAGGAAATTTACTCTTTATTATTTATTTGCTTGTGTATTTAAATGTTTACACTGTAGATATTAAAATATAGCAAAGTATAAGAATACAATACTTTAGCCTCTTCATTAATGACTTGTTTTCAAGATGCCTGTCTCAGACTACTGACCTTTCTGGATTATTTTTGCTCCCTGACTATAAAATGGTTGTATTTCCAAATATATTCTGAAAATTTCAAGGGATGATACGGGGGATGATTACCTATAAAAAGTCTAATGCAAAAGAACTACTTCATCTTGAATTTTAATCCAGATTAAGTTGTATATGCTATTTTATGCCATTAAATATTAAACAAAATAAAATATTAGGTAAAAAATGTACGCTGGTGAACGGCGGCCCAATGTCAAGTCACATAAAACACAATCTATTCAGATATGAACACCACCACGCTTAAAAAAGCAATGGGGAAGAATTCCTTTATTTGTAGTAAGCGCTTTTGCCATTCGGCTTCTTCAGACTTTAAGACATTTGAAGTCAATTTGAATCAAAATATTAAAGACGTCAAGGTAAACGACTTAAGCCTACTCAAAGCATGGTTATATCCAGTATTTCACAGGTGAGTGTCGAGAGAACTCTAGACATAAACCCCATGCTGAATATTTAGTAAAGGCTGTCTTGGTCACATCATAAATATACGAGGTTAAAAGAACAAAAACAATCCAATCTGCCTAGCAGAACATACTGCATACAGAAAGTTCGCTATGAGACCTTTACTGAAATTCAAAACTAGCGGACTTGTGCGCCAAGTGTGATACAGTATGTTCTGCTTAAGCTTAAGTCGTTTACCTTGACGTCTTTTTAAATGTGATTATTCAATAGGACTTATTATTTTATACATGTTTATGCACTTGTTTTTAAGGACTGTAGAGACGTATATGTATTAAATTGAAAGGAAGGATGTATCGTTAGATAAAATGTCATCTATTATTGTTCACTAGTTTTGAGCAAACGTACAACGATGTCATGTAGTAAATGGGTTCATCCATATGTTTTTATGAGAGACACATGTATTTTTTAGGAAGGAAGGATGTGTCTTTATTAAAATGTTTTTAGTAAGAGTAAGATTATGTGAGGTGATAAATATTTTGATTCTTTTTAAGAATTTTTAAGAATTCGTATAAGGTTTTAAAAAATATGTATTGTGTATTGTAAAGCCTCACTGACAGATTGACCAATAGGGTCGTACATAGAGGTATTTAAAACATAGATTGAACCATGTCAAATGTCTTAAAGTCTGAAGAAGCCGAATGGCGAAAGCGCTTACTACAAATAAAGGAATTCTTCCCCATTGCTTTTTTAAGCGTGGTGGTGTTCATATCTGAATAGATTGTGTTTTATGTGACTTGACATTGGGCCGCCGTTCACCAGCGTACATTTTTTACCTGATCTTACGCTTATTTTATTTCGCTGGTGGTTTGCTCTATGAACTGAAGTGGTTTTTGGATTTATAATAAAATATTAATTTTATACAGAAATCTATATTCCTGTATGTCTGAAGTCTCAGCAACACAACACACTTGTGTGTTTGAATAAAATAACCAAAAATAGTTAGGATAATAATAATAATAATAATAATAATAATAATAATATATGACAAAAAGCTTTATACCAATTTATACTTTATTAGTACACTCTAGCACTTTGAGTCTATATTACCTCACTGAAAGCTGATAAGAGCGAATGCTCTTTGATGGACCCCTAAATGTCAAATGCACTAAATAGCGAAGATACGCAACAGTGAATTTTTCCACAGGGAAAAAAATCACTGTGCCCAAAAAAAAAAAAAAAACAAATGGAAATACAACATACCCCACACCCCCCTACTTAAATACACAATCTCTGAGATCACACCACAGTGGAGGAAATGGCAAAATCCCGAAAACGGCCCAGCAATTTTTTTCCCCTGGGAAAAAAATCTCTATTCTGCATCTTCGCTAATTAGTGTGTTTGATGTTTATGGGTCGATCAAAGACAGGTTGCTCTTATCAGCTTTCGATAAGGTAATATAGACCCTAGCACTTCAGCTATACACCTTCAGTAGAAAATAAAACACAACCTCACTCTCATACATATAAAGAAAAAAAAAACATTCAAAAGGACCAATAAAAATAGTAAGCTAATTAAGCCCATTATCTTAAAAGATCCATCCATCCATTTTTGCATATGGGGTTGGGGTGTCACTTCAACAGTGACAATCATCTATAGCCAAGGTTTACACCACCAGGCAGCTAGTCCTGAATACACACTCATACCTATGGCCAGTTTAGAGTGCCCAGTCATGTATGGAATTCTTTTAAGTGCTATATGCCTGCCACAAGCACACTTATTTGCTGAATATCTTAAAAGATACCTCCAGTTAATTTCCCATTGAATCCTGTTGGCTTCTATGCATTAAAGTTTAATATATAAATATTTTCAAAACATAGCCTTTTATAGACATTCTGCCTCTCACAGTAATATAAACTGTCTCCAAAATTGTAGTTCTTACACATTTTTAATCACTATTATGTGACATCTTAAAATGAACACTAATACTACTCTCTTCTCTTTTATTCTTTATATCTCAAATATGTTCCTTCACTGTAAATTTCTTTATCATCTCACCTCTGTAAAACAGCTTGCCAAGGACACAATAGTGCATAAATCACACTCTGTTTGTATTATTGTCAAAATTCCATTTACACTGAGCCTATGCTTATTAATAAAATTAAATTTGATTCTAATAAACTCGCGTGCATTGCAATGAGCATGTGGCTACTTATCCCTATGTCTTCTCATCATCCCAGCTATTTTAGAACTTGGTCTAACAAAATGACTGTATACAAAAAATCTCAGTCTATTAAATATTTTAGGATATTTTTGCAACTTTTCCCTCAACAATTTATCTATGAACCACAAAAACCCAGTCACTTCTTACATGGTTCACCAACTGCTCATTCAATACATTATACTCTGTTACAAAAGATACATCTCTTTTATTCTCATTTAACTTACACATTTCCTGTCCCTGGAAAACATTTTCACTATCAATATTTTTGATCTTTCCATTATGCTTATTTTATCATATGACTGTATCATAGTCATATCCTCTATGAATAAATGTACTCATAATATTATAAGCCTCTTCAACAAAGGTTTTGCACTTGCTCAGGCTTTTCTAAGAGAGAGAGATGTAATTAGGAGTGAAGGGTGAAAACGAGTACCTTGTAAGACTTTGAGTAGCAGTATTTTTGTTATAAAGGCTTGTAACAATCTTTTGACAAGCGATACTGCATAACCACAGATCTCAATAGTTTATTTTATTTTGTACTACTTCTAAAAAATGTAAATTCAAAATGATTTCTTGTTAAATTATTCATAAACTTTCAACATATTTAGAGACCCCCTTTGCGACTTGCAAGTAAAAATCAAATTGACTTTGTATTAATAGTATTTCACTATATATGTCTTATAAAAAGCATTTACAAAGCATAGCAATATTCAAAAAAAGCCCGCCATCAAATTAGCATATAATGGGGCAAAAGGAGATTTCATAGCTGTTCCTTTTATTTGTCTACATACTTTTTCATCAAAAGTGAAAAACACTGGGTTCCAGACAAAATACACTAACCTGGGGAATTCATTAAAGGGCTTAGTGCTAGAAAGGCCCTGCTTCTACAACATAGTATTTTGCAATTTAGAAACATGTTAGCTGCGATGAGGTAAAAACTCATTATCTGCTAATTTGCATGTCTCTGAATCACAGTTACTACCAGGATGTACATATCACGGCTGGTTTACATATCACAGTAGTACACCAATACTTATGTAGGCATTGGCTTTTCTCCCAGTCACTCTCCCAACATGCACAAGTACATAAACACAAACACACACATCACAGTGCCTATGCCTGACCCTGACTTATTTGTACTCCCATGGGTCCCCCATCTCCTGATCCCTGGACTGATATCAGTGCCTTTAAGACAATGAAGTTAAATTATTTACCCGGTGTCTAGTATTTCCCGCCACTCCCTGTACTGTTTCTGTTAAGACACTGAAGTTAAATATATCCCTTGGGTCTAGTGTCCCCACCCCCACCCCCAATCCCCATACTGCTGTCAGTGTCATTAAGGCACTAAAGTTAAAGGTATTCATGGAATCTAGTGTTTCTTCCCAACCCCAGTCTTAATACTGTTGTCCATGTCATCATGGCACTGAAGTTAAATGTATCTCTCGTGTCTAGTGTTCCTCCCACTCCCAATTCCCATTCTGCTGGTACCATTAAGGTGTTGAAGTTAAATTTATGTCTGGTGTCCAGTTTTTCCTCAACCCCTTGATCCTTGTACTGATATATGTGCTGTTAAGACACTGAAGAAAACTGTATCCCTGATGTCTAGTGGCTCTCCCCACCCTGAATCCTCATACCATGGTCATGGTAGGTTGTTGAACATAGCCTTTCAGCCATGTTCACTACCATAGCACAGTGGGATTGGCCATGCTGATCTACACACTTGAGTTATTTCTTGAGTCATTCAATATGTAGAGGCCTTCCTGGAGGTAGTTCAGGGGAGACAGCACATGGCTAAGTAGCATGTGCTCAGGTCCGACCTTACACATAGATGAACTAGGCAACTACCTATGGCACCATTCTTCTAAGGGCACTCTTTCCCTGTTTATTTAATTTTTAGGGCACTGTTTCATTTTTTTATAACCCATCTAATCATCTCAATTTCCATATTATAAATTGTTATTAACGAGTTCTTATATGGGCAGATATGCTTCTCATTACCAGACCTGCCCAATGGCTTCAATTCAGTGGATATTCTTGATGGATATATATAAACTGTTAATAATTATTTCAAGCTAATGCATTTCATGTGTCCAAATAATGTCTCAAATTTTTTTAAGAAAACCTTTATAATCTTTAATATATGAGTGGATCTGCGCTACTTACTCTAATAATGATGCAAAAAGAACTATTTTTTCCAAATTGCTTTGATAACCAGAGATTATTGGTATCCCAGGTGGTTGATCCCCATTTTCATCTTAATTTTCATTCAAAATAAGCCAGTGTTACCCCTTTTCCAGTAATTATATTGCATTTTTGTTATCTTTTTATATTCTAGTATATTAATAACTGTATATGTACTTCTATCCTTTAACTGCCGTTCACACTTTCCTTAGTACTGTATGTTGCTCATGACTTCCATTTTTTGCTTTTAACCACAGGCTTAATTACTAATTCACAATTTTTAGTCAATTTGTTTAAAGCTTTCAATTAATTTTTAGTCATGTTAAATGTAACCTGATTTCTCAGTTTCATAAAACCCAAAAATAAGCATTCAGCATTAAAACTCAACATACTCAACATCTTAACTGTCTCTTTAATGAAAGGTGGTATGCATTCCTCCTTGTTTCCACATATTCTAGGCTGAATGGGGAATGTGCATTAATAATTGGGGTTTTCATCAGTAGCTGTACAGCATTTAAAAATATCAACATTAGTCAACAGATCATTAGAATTCCATTCAACACCAATAAGAATAAACATAGTGAGATATGGTATATAATCCACTACCTAAACAAAATATATTGCATTTCCATTCATGCAGTCTTTAAATGATGCTAGAATAAATTTAAGATTAAAATTTAAACTGTCATGTTCCTGTCTGGTAAGTTATATCTGAAAAGAGGAACCAAGCAGGTGTATCCTCTATCCACTTTGTTATTCACATTATATTTAGAACCATTGGCAAGTAAAATATGGACTCAGATATTCAAGGATATGATTGCTATGATATTCAAGAAAAGTTGGCTTTTTTGCAGATAATATTATATTGTACCTGATAGAACCAGAAAGGATATTTCAGTGCTGTGGGAAATTCTGAGACAATTGCAGGTTTTTTGGAATATAAAATTAATGAAGATAAAACAAAGGGTATAGCTGTAACTATGTACTCGCACATGATTTGGTTCAGCAATACCCATATTTATAGAGACATGATAAAATGAAGTATTTAGGAGTATGGATTAAAAAGTATTCTGTTATGGCAGCTAAGGATATGTGGGAACAGACTAAACAAAATGTAATATAAAAACTGAGAAATTGGAAGCTCTTGCCTATGGATATGGATAGTAACATGTAGGCAGTAAAATGTTTTAGTCCCTTTAGTTTTATGCACAGCCCAAGTATATTTTTATCAACCAGAGGAAAGTGCCAGTATTGCACAATGTATTGCAATTGCTGAAATAAATGTAAAACTAGTATTTCTATGGCGTGTGTGTGTGTGTGTGTGTGTGTGTGTGTGTGTGTGTGTGTGTGTGTGTGTGTGTGTGTGTGTGTGTGTGTGTGTTGCAATATAAGATAAATAAGCTGGCTATAAATTAGTTCACTTTATAGCATAAGCATCATCTCTGGGAGGGATGAGGGCAAGAGCAAGTGGGGTTAGTTGATCCTTCCAATAGAACAAGGTGGTTTAGAATTTCCTGATTTGAAGTACTATTTTGAAGCTACACAGTTGAGGCTCTTATAACACAAGCAGAAAGCTACAATTCAAAGTGGAAATGTATGATGATAAAGCAGGGGGTAATTTAAGATATAAGGAAAGAGTAAGATTTTTTTGGATGCAGGTCCTTAAGGAGATTAACATTAGTAATACAGAATATTATATTCATAAAGTAAAAAGTATACACTGGAATGTAGAAAGGAGATTCTGCCAATAGGGATGACTGCAGTTAGGGGTACAGAGAGAGCAGGGAATATGGGGATGGAATTTACTGGAGGAAGTTGGCAAATGAACCAAGGTACTGAGAACAAATAATTAGAGATAGGATGGTGATAGTATGGAAGGAGGCCAATAAGACATTTGGAATGCAGGCTTGAAATTGCTTTCCCTTCTCAGGGATTGATATCAGAGTACATGACAAAAAAGGGATAGGGGCATCCTAAATGAAAGTCCTGAACTGGTTGAGTTTTTAGTTGAATCTAGAACAGAAGCTGCTGTTAAAATGGATAATTACTAGGGCATATAAAATATTGCACATTATCTATAGGAATCAATCAGAAGAGATCAGAAGAGATTGAGAAGAGAGATTAAATAACCAATTCACAAAGAAACAATGGGAGGACATATGTATGGCCCCAAAATATGCAGCACAATCTAGAAGATTTAGGATTTTTGTGCCTGTAAGTGATTGCATAGGTACTTTTATACCTCAAGCAGGCACCAAAGAAATTTTTTTCTCAGGTAGATGTCAAACGTTGGAGATGTGATGGGTAAGAAAGAGTTTCCTTGGAGAATATGTTCTAGGAGTGTAATAAGTTGACAGACTTTAAAAATTCCCTAAAAAGTATTCTGTTATGAATACTGGGTGAGCAAATGTGTGCAATTAAAAAAAATACTTTTTGAGCTAGGATATAGGATCTGAATTGTCTAGTCATAGTAAGGCCTTGTTACATTTAATATTGGTGGCTCCCCAAAAAGCAATTACTAGGAAATGGAAATCAAAACTCTAAGTCAACAATGCTTGATCTAGTAAATATTACAATAGAGGTAAAAATACAGCAAGTGGGATCTTTAGAAAAGGTTAGGAGCAAATTACATATCAAAATGAAAGTTGTGGGAGCAGTACCTAACAGGGATGTAGCCAGAAATTTAGATTTTGTACTCACACCTAATGTTACTGCCCTCATCACCCATCTATTATTTTAAAAAATGTACACAACCCTCAAAATGCTACCAGCAACACATATAGGAATGTAACACGTTATTTTCAACTGTTGCCAGTTATTTCCATAAAACCCCATTTTTAGAGATGTATTCCTTTCATAGAAGCATTATTTGTATACATCTATACTCTAAACATTTGTTTGCACAGTTCTAAACATTCTGTATTTTTTGAGTGTTGAAATTTCCAAGAGATACAAAAATGAACTCATTTGAGTACACTGAGTATGCCTAGCTACACCCTTGGTACCTAAAGAAAAATGTTTTGGATGAGGAATGAGGTTTAAAAGAAGGTAGGAACTGAACAATTTATGTAATGCTGGTTTGATTATATTGCATAGAACAATGTATTTAATGTATAATGTTTGTAAATATGAATTTGTTAATATGGTTTGATTATTTCTATATAAATATAAGTTTGCCTATATAACAAGTGATAATTCAATACAAATGTTTAAAAAATTAAAATTGACAGTTCACCATACGTTCATAGGTTGGTACTAGGCTATCGGCCCT
Source organism: Protopterus annectens (assembly GCF_019279795.1). NCBI lineage: Eukaryota > Metazoa > Chordata > Ceratodontiformes > Protopteridae > Protopterus > Protopterus annectens. The sequence continues at coordinate 1,707,037,397 of NC_056737.1, read as the reverse complement.
AGGGCCTATAGAGGCCTAGCCATAACAATTCCCTGGCTATTTCTTCCCACACTATCTACTTCCCTGGACCCCTATCTAGCAGGGCGACTGATGTGATCCATCATTTAATTAGTACTGCAAAATGTTACAGATGTTGTTTTCATTATCCTTATATTGCTTAGAAATAAAGTATAAAATGTCTTCAATAAAACAGTCATTATTAAATGTATCCTCTGTTCATTCTGTACGTTGTTGCCTTGATTATTATCATTTCTTTCTCTTTTTCTACCATGTTGCTGCCTTTGTGTCCAAAAATAATTTTCAACAGATTCCCAACTTTCCCTTTTGTCTACTTGTCCTTTAGTTTCCATATTGCTGAACACATTTGTAGTAAAGTCTGTGTTGTTCAGTAATTCCCCTTCTGTGCCTTTGCTACACTTATGTTTTTTATTACATTTATATCTGCCATGCTGAAGGAAACCAACAGATAAACCTTTACTTTAAAATAGTTTTTTCTGCAAATGTTGCAGTTTGACAATTTTGGATAGCCATTTTGGCTTGAATTTTAACCCACGTACAAATGTCAATACCCCCATAATGCTTCAGTGTAGTCTTAACTAACCTTCTTGACAAGATCTCTCAAAAAGCAGAGATGCACAGCCTAATACATGAGCTGGCAGCCCTTACAGAAGCTGATAGCATAATCTCAGATCAGTACATGTCTGAACATGTAAAATGTGTAATTTTGCTATCACATTTAGAAAGCCAGAAACTATCTCTTTTTCCTGAAAAAAATGTTTTACACTTATTTCCGACTTCCTAAGAATGCTTCCAGTTTGGGTCACTGAATACCAAGCCACCAACAACCGAAGTCTCTGAAATATACTGCCTAAAGAACAAATCTCAAAAAAAAAAAAATATATATATATATATATATATATATATATATATATATATATATATGTATAACCCAGCCACTGGGGATAAGGCATGGCCGAAGGCAGGAAGAGAGGAGAAAGGCTAGGACTGTGGTAGTGAGGGTCGGAACTTTGAATGTTGGCAGCATGACTGGTATAGGGAGAGAGCTAGCTGATATGATGGACAGAAGGAAGGTTGGTATATTGTGTGTGCAAGAGACCAGATGGAATGGGAGTAGGGCTAGGTGTATCGGAGGTGGGTTCAAATTGTTTTATCATGGTGTGGATGGGAGGAGAAATGGCGTAGGAGTTATTCTGAAGGAACAGTATGTTGAGAGTGTTTTGGAGGTGAAAAGAGTGTCGGATAGAGTGATGTTTATGAAGCTGGAAATTGATGGTGTAATGATGAATGTTGTTAGTGCATATGCTCCACAAGTTGGGTGTGCAATGGATGAGAAAGAAAAATTTTGGAGTGAATTGGATGAAGTGGTGATGACTGTACCCAAGGCTGAGAGAGTGGTGATTGGAGCAGATTTCAATGGGCATGTTGGTGAAGGGAACAGAGGGGATGAGGAAGTGATGGGTAGGTATGGTGTTAAACAAAGGAATGCAGAAGGCCAGATGGTAGTGGATTTTGTGAAAAGGATGGACATGGCTGTGGTGAATACGTATTTTAACAAGAGGGAGGAGCATAGGGTGACATACAAGAGTGGAGGAAGATGCGCACATGTGGATTATATCTTATGTAGGAGGGCCAGTTTGAAGGAGATTGGAGACTGTAAAGTGGTGACTGGAGAAAGTGTAGTTAGGCAGCATAGGATAGTGGTTTGTTGGATGACGTTGGTTATCAAGAAGAGGAGGAGGCGGAGTGTGAGGGCAGCACCAAGGATCAAGTGGTGGAAATTGAAAAAGGGTAATATTGAGGTGGAGTTCAGGGATGAGTTAAGGCAGGCACTGGGTGGCAGTGAAGAGTTACCAAATAGCTGGGTAACTACAGCAGAGCTAGTAAGGGAGATGGCTAGAAAGGTGCTTGGTATCACATCTGGACAAAGGAAGGACGACAAGGAGACATGGTGGTGGAATGAGGAAGTACAGGAGAGTATACAGAGAAAGAGGTTGGCAAAGAAGAAGTGGGATTGTCAGAGAGATGAAGAAAGTAGACAGGAGTATAAGGAGAAGAGGTGCATGGCAAAGAGAGAGGTGGCAAAGGCTAAGGATAAGGCATATGAAGAGTTGTATGAAAGGTTGGACACTAAGGAGGGAGAAAAGGACCTGTACCGATTGGCTAGACAGAGGGACCGAGCTAGGAAAGATGTGCAGCAGGTAAAGGTGATAAAGGATAATGAGGGAAACATACTCACAAGCGAGGAGAGTGTGTTGAGGAGATGGAAAGAGTACTTTGAGGGGTTGATGAATGAAGAGAATGAGAGGGAGAGAAGTTTGGATGATGTAGGGATAGTGAATAATGAAGTACAATGGATTAGCAAGGAGGAACTAAGGATAGCTATGAAGAGAATGAAGAATGGAAAGGCTGTTGGCCCAGATGACATACCTGTGGAAGCATGGAGGTGTTTAGGTGAAATGGCAGTGGAGTTTTTAACCAGATTGTTTAATGAAATCTTGGAAAGTGAGAGGATGCCTGAGGAATGGAGAAAAAGTGTTTTGGTATCGATTTGTAAGAATAAGGGTGATGTGCAGAGCTGTAGTAACTACAGAGGGATTAAATTGATCAGTCACAGCATGAAGTTATGGGAAAGAGTAGTGGAAGCAAGGTTAAGAAGGGACGTGATGATTAGTGATCAGCAGTATGGTTTCATGCCAGGAAAGAGCACTACAGATGCGATCTTTGCTCTGAGAGTGTTGATGGAGAAGTACAGAGAATTTCAGAAGGAGTTGCATTGTGTTTTTGTAGACTTAGAGAAAGCATATGACAGGGTGCCTAGAGAGGAGTTGTGGTATTGTATGAGGAAGTCAGGAGTGTCAGAAAAGTATGTAAGAGTGGTACGGGATATGTACGAGGGTAGTGTGACAGCGGTGAGGTCTGCGGTGGGAGTGACGGATGCGTTTATGGTGGAGGTGGGGTTACATCAAGGATCAGCTCTGAGCCCTTTCTTATTTGCAATGGTGATGGACAGGTTGACAGACGAGATCAGACAGGAGTCCCCGTGGACTATGATGTTTGCAGATGACATTGTGATCTGTAGTGAGAGTAGGGAACAGGTGGAGGAGACCCTGGAGAGATGGAGATATGCTCTAGAGAGAAGAGGAATGAAGGTCAGCAGGACTAAGACAGAATATATGTGTGTGAATGAGAGGGAGGATAGAGGAATAGTGAGAATGCAAGGAGTAGAGGTGGTGAAGGTGGGTGAGTTTAAATACTTGGGGTCAATAGTTCAGAGTAACGGTGAGTGTGGAAGAGAGGTGAAGAAGAGAGTACAGGCAGGATGGAGTGGGTAGAGAAGAGTGTCAGGAGTGATTTGTGACAGACGAGTACCTGTAAGAGTGAAAGGGAAGGTCTACAAGAGGGTAGTGAGACCAGCTATGTTATATGGGTTGGAGACAGTGGCATTGACAAAAAGGCAGGAGTTTGAGCTGAATGTGGCAGAATTAAAGATGTTAAGATTTGCACTGGGTGTGATGAGGGTGGACAGAATTAGGAATAAGTATATTAGAGGGTCAGCCCAGATTGGGAGGTTTGGAGACAAAGCCAGAGAGGCATGATTACGTTGGTTTGGACATGTGCTGAGGAGGGATGCTGAGTATATTGGGACAAAGATGCTAAGGATGAAGCCACCAGATAACAGGAAAAGAGGAAGGCCTAAGATAAGGTTTATGGATGTGGTGAGAGAGGACATGCAGGTGGTTGGTGTGACAGAGCAAGATGCAGAGGACAGGAAGAAATGGAAACAGGTGATCTGTTGTGGCGACCCCTAACGGGAACAGCCGAAAGATGATGATGATGATATATATATATATATATATATATATATATATATATATATATGTATATATATATATATATGTATATGTATATATATGTATGTATACACATATGTGTATATATATATATATATATATATGTGTGTGTATATATATATATATATATATATATATATATATATATATATATATATATATATATATATTATATATCTATATATATATATGTTTTTTACAGGGGTGGGGGTAAGCCCCCCATACTTATATATACCAACTCCACAGTTGTACCAACTCAAAGAAGGGAGACCTCTCCGAAAAGGGTGTCATTACTGGCGCACGCACACACACAAATTTACAGATAACGATTTCCTGTGAAAAATAGCATTCATCAATCTGATCCTCTGTATATTGAGCCTCAGGCAATTGACACTTAAGGAATCAAACTTCATCTACCTGTAGAGTGACCCCTCCCCCCCCAAGAACACACATAAATGCAATTCAACTGTATATTGAGTTTGGCAGCCTAAAATATCAACTGTACATATTTTGTTGTGAATTGCTGAGGAAAAATGAGTAGCCTAATAGCTATGTTGGCCTGCTGATAGTACCTTGCAGTATAGGGTCAAATCTCTCAAAACTGTCAGAAATTTTTTAGCAAATTCCTGAGAAAAATATGACAAGACTGTGATATAGAATGTACTTAGTTGATGTTTTCAGATCTAAAGATATGTACTCAAAGGTATATTTATGTAATGTCTCATCATCACTATCACCAACCCTTTTTTTCACATTTGTTCACATGAGGCTGATACCACCTATATTTATTCAGTTCCAAGCCCTTACCTTCTTCAGTTATCTTGCCTGATTGTCATAGGTTTTCGCTCACCTATAAAGATCCTCATTTACTTTTGTGTATTTACTGTCTCTCCCAAATCTTCTTCAGTAAAGCATCTTTTCCTGCTCATGTAATACAACCACCATAACCTATTCTCCTTGACTTTCTCTGTAATTTGGTCTGCACTGCTTTCTGTGCTGATATCCTCATTTGTTTATCTGGCTTCCACTGTGAGTCATTGAAGAAAAATTCCTGATGGCTGGAATCTCTGAACTCTAAACCTACCCAAAAAACTGCAGAACAAACAAAATGTAAGTCTTTTGGCAGGGCAAGCCCCCATGCATCCCTCAAAGTGTGGGGGGGCAAGCCCCCTCATCCCAAACGTATATATACCAACTCCATTGTCTCAACCATTCAAAGCAGGAAGAAATCACCCCAGAAACTAACATCACTGTCTGTATATCTTGCCGGCAATGATTTCTTATGGAGCTGATCAGAACCTTGGGGTAATAGGGTTCAGGCAATTGATGCTTGAGAACCAAAACTTCATCCACTAGTAAGATAAAACTTCACCTGTCCCCAGTGTGCATCCTACCACCCACCTCAGACACTTCATCACCATTAAATTGGCAAGCTAGAAGGGCAGTACTGCCCATGCTTGAAATGTTTGTCTATCTGCATATATGTATGTATCACCTCAAGCTTCTTCAACTGGTATGTCACTGTCTAGGAAGGCACTAGTCACACTGCTGTACACCTTACCTTTCATCATCTTTGGCATTCCTCTGTCACACAATATCTCTGACACTCTGTGCCACTTGGCTGCAGCCCCTCTGATTCTAGCTTTGACCTCCTAATTCAGACTTCCCTTCTCCTCAGTCACTCCTCTCCGATATTTGAAATTGCTAACCTGTTCCATTATTTTCCCTTCTATGTCATTTTCAGCTTATTCTGATTTCCCCATTTACTGCTGTGAGAACTGTACTTGTCTGTACTGTTTCATCTCATATGCCTTCAGTTTTGCACTCAAGTCCCATATCATCTGCTGAAGTTCCTGTTCAGTCTGCTTGTAATGCCCCATCACCTGCATACAGCCACTTTGTTAATCTGTTCCCACTGATGTGTTTGCTAATGTAGTCCTTCACCAGTATGAAAACAGCAGACTCAGTGGTGAACCCTGATGCACACACACTCTCTCTGAGAACCTTCCTATGAGTCCAAACATTGTTTGTACATGCATCATTGGGTCTTCGTACATACCCTTCACTGATTCTACCAGTGTTTCTGTGACTTTAAACCTTCTCAGAACTGCCCAAATCAGCTTTCTTTGGACCTTGTCATATGTTTTCTCCAAGTCTAGGAATGTCCAGCTGGACTCTTTCCTCATCTCCACTATTTGTCTCACTGCAAACATAGGGCTGGTAGTACATTCTGATGTAAATCCAAACTGCTCATCTCCCCTCTTACTTTCTACTACTGTGCATATTTATTTCACAGTCCTCCCCTCCAGGACTCTCATGAAGTGTGGCAGAAGTCTAATACCTCTGTAAAGCCTGCATTCATAAATGTCCTCTTTGTTCTTGTACACTGGCACTAGAATGCTTATTCTCCAGTCATCTGGGATATGCCTTTCTCTCCATACCAGTTTGAGTACCTTCATGACTTCATCTGAGCCTGCTTATTTCCCCTGATCTAATTTTCCTTACTTCTTCTGGGGTGGGTACTTTTCCTCTTTAATCATAGATGGTACGTGTACAGCTTTGTTTCTGTGGGTTTTTCTTCATTAAGAAGCTACTGGAAGTACTCCTTTCATCTACCTTTGACATCCACTGGATTGGTGAGCAGATGAATGGGGACTGCTGACTGTCTTTCTGTTTACTTTGCAGCCTGATAGTTTCTTTGTACCATCTACACATTGGCTCTGTGGTACAATAGATAGCACATAGGACTGCTAGTAAAATGCTAAAAGGTATTCAAAGATTGTGGGTTCGAGTCTCATCAGAGGTGACTTTTTATAGTGTGGCAGTTGGCACAAAGGTTAAGGCTATGAGCTGTAGATCCCGTGGTACAGGGTTTGATTCCCTCAGCCCTCCTTTAAGGGGTAGGGTTGATGTAATAGTTAAGGTCTTCACCTTACAGGTACAGGCGGGTACAAGGTAAAGGTTTGATTATGACCTCTGGTTATTACCTAGGCTTCTAATAGGTTGTAGACTGATTACCTAGTATTTACTTATGAACTTCTGACTCTGTTGAGTCACTTTCCAGAAGTTGGTCATTTTATTTCTGATGCCTTGTCCTTTGCCATTGTAACTGCTGACTTAACTTTTTTTTTTTTTGTTAGCCAGCCAGTGTTCCATTTTTGCCTGGTCCATCATTTCAACCTCCGACTTCTTCCTGCACCTCTTCTTACCTTTAATAACTTCCTGTATTTCTGGATTCTGCCACCAGTTTTCCCTTAGGCACCTCATTTTCATACCTGGCTGGGCCACATATCTGTTGTATAATCTTCACACATGCTGTTTTGAGATGCTGCCATTCTTCTTCTTCAGCTCCACTTATTTCCTCTTTGTGAGGTGCTACGGCCCTGAATATTTCCTCAAACTTCTATGCTTTCGTTGCAGTCAATTTCCAAGTCTTCAGCTTAGTTTCTGTTGGCCTTACAGACTTTTCTGAAGACTGCTTGTAGCTGATTATGACCACCAATGATTTATGCTGAGGGCTGACAGTTTCAGTGGAGATTATTTTGCAATCTCTGATTCTACCCCAGTGTCCATTCCTCACTAGAAGGAAGTCTACCTGAGTTGAATGTTGACCACTCGTGTATGTGATCTTTTGACTGTCTCTCTTAGTGAGCCATGTGTTGACCACCATCAATCTATTTGCCAGACAGTAGTCTAGAATGACCTCTCCTTCTTTATTCCTGTTACCCCACCCATGTGAAGCCAAGCAGTCCTTCTAACCTGTTTTGCCTATTCTGATGTGAACATTCAAACCACCCATTATTAACAGCATCTCCTTTATTCATGCAATGTGTGTGATAGGATGATAGGATCATAGGAGGTTACTAGGCTATTGGCCCTAAGGCCTCTACAAGGCCTCTATAAGCCTAGCCATGTTCTACCCTTGTTCCTTTATGTGCCAAGATATACAGTCTTTGTTTGTGCATGAATCAAAGATCAGCACTGGCTGCCCCTGTCCAAGAAGGACATAGGTGAAAACCCCAGTGTAAATTTACAGTTTCCCTTCCAAATGTCCATGTTACGCTTAAATAGGGACATTGAGGAGCTCTGTTTTACATGAATTGGGAGTTTGTTCTAGAGGATTGGCAACCTCTGGGAGACATATCTGTCTCTCTAGCATGTCCTGTTAATATGGCAGGCTAGGTTGAGATCCCTAGAGCAAGTAAATCTTGTCCCGTTGGATTTGCAGATGTGCAGCAGCTTCATCAAGGTGGGTCTGAGACTGCTCTGTAGGACAGGCACAAGTCTCCTCTAAGCAGTCTATATGATACTGAGTAAAGTGATGGGGCCTTCAGTCTGTCCATGCAGATCATGTGTTGTAGGCCCTGAATTTTCTTACTGAGAAACCTTTGAGATCTCACCAGATGCTGCAGATGTCTGGTGAGGTAGATACAGAAGGGAGCATTGCACTCTATTATTGGTCTGATGAGACCCGAGTACAGGGGAGTTATAACCTCATTAGCTTTGAATGCTATACTCTTGCTTATGAGGAGTGCAACACAGAGGTCTTCCTTAATACTGTGGACACCTGATGATCAAAATTAAGGCTGCTATCAACTTTCATTCCACTGAGTTTGAACTTAGGGGGGTATTATTACTGTTGTAATTAGCAGGGGTTTCTCCTTTGCCGAAGAGGATGATAATGCATTTTTTTGCATTTCTTTGACACCAATTATTTGTCTTTGTAAGCCCATTTTATAGTATGTTGACATCTTTGGGAGATTCAATGACTGCACCCAGTTTACAGCCATCAGCAAACTTAGTAATCCATAGGCCATCTATTTTCATCTGGACATCTGAAAAGTAGATACCAAACAGTAGGGAGCCTAGCACAGATCCTTGTGGAACACCAGTGGTAACAGGTTTGCTAGTAGAGGTGGCATCCCCAATTTTGACTGTATGTGTTCCGTTTGTGAGCCAGTTGGCAGCCCATCTAGTGACGTAAGGGTTAACCCCCAGCTGGTTGAGTTTCTCAATGATGCCTGAGTGAGGGATTGTATCAAAGACCTTGGCTAGGCCGAGATAGGCAGTGTGAACTGTTTTGCCTTCATCCAGGGCCTAGGTGACATTCTCGAAGAAGTCCACCAGGTTTAGCAGGCAAGATCTGCCCTTAACAAAGCCAAACTGGGTAGGGTCAAGAGTTTGAAGGTCACCTATATCCTTGTTGATAAGTCCATGATGATTTTCTCCATGGCCTTGCAGATAAGGCTGGTTAGGCTTGTTGGTCTGTAGTTCCCAGGGTTAGTTGAGGGACCCCCTTTATGCAAAAGGATTATGGTTGCTGTTTTCCACTCAGCTTGGACAAAGTCAGTGCTTAGACTGAGATTGAAGAGTGTGATCAGTGACTCCACTAACTCCTGTTTTAGTCCATTTAATAAGCAACCTGGGACATTGTCTGGTCCCATAGAGGCTGTGCTTTTGGCCTTGAAGAGTGTGGCTATGACCTGCTCTCTAGAGATACTAGACAGAGGACTGGAGGCAGGTATGTTATGGGGTATGATTGGTGGGGACAGGGAGGTGACGTTTTCATCAAACCTGTCCACTAGCAGGTTGGCAATGTCCTCAGGTTCAGTATAACTAGCACCATCCACAGCTACTTCGGCACAAAGCTGGACCTTCCCTTTTAGATTTCAGATGTAACTAAAGAATGCTTTGTGAATTTTCTTAGCAAGTGATGCTAACTTAGTTTTGTAATTGTCTTCAGAGGAGTTTACAAGATCTCTAATCTGCTTGTTTATTCCCTTGAAGGGAGTTCTTCCTTGGTGGGACCATTCCCTCTTGTTTTTTGACATAAGTTTCTTTCTTTTATTGTATAACCTGTTTATGCTGGATGTCCGCAAGGGGGGTTTATTTTTTCATGAGGATCTTAATTTGATCCATTCTGAAATCTCTGAGCCTATCCATTTATATAGGTGTTTATACAAGACATTTGTGTTCACTTCAGTATAGAGGTCATTGCTGTCAGTGTTGGAAGGGAGGTCTGAAACTATTGATGCCATCAGTCAGTAGGCTGAAGTTTGCTTTGGAGAAATTTTTTAACCTTTTTGCTCTTGAGGGTGCATCAGGTGCAGCTGTTACTTTGAATGGGACTGATTTATGATCGGACTTTACCGGGGGGGGGGGCATACATGGGGCAGTGCAGTGACCCCCCCCATGTTGGTGAGCACTATGGCAAGGATGTTAGAGCCCCTTGTGGGGGCGCTGACTATCTGCTCCAGAAAATTTGTGTAACAAAGTCCAGGAGCCTCTGGACAAGTGCGCCTGTGCTCATATATGTTACTCAGTCAGTGCAAGGATAGTTAAAGTCACCCATGACCAGGTTATTTGGCTGTACTGAAAGTGACTCAATTAGGTCCAGGTAGGCTGTGTGGTTTTCGTGGTTCATGGTGGGGGACCTATAGCTAGCAATGATGTGGAGCGGGGGGGGTCTTTCCTACTGTTAGTTGGACATGGAGTAAATCTAGGCAGTTGTTTAACCAGTCTAGAGGTACATTTGTCTTTAATGAAGATGAATACTCCTCTTCCCTTTTTTTTTCAAGTTCATTTTGTGGTCTGAACATGTGGAAGGCATTATAGCCCTGCATGGCCAGGGTATTCTCTGAGACCTTGAACCATGTCTCTGACTGGGCAGACATCAACATCTACCAGGGTGAGAAGTGCTTCAGCTGAGTGCAATTTCTGATTTAGATTCCTAGCATTAAGCAGTATAACCCTGAGTTTGCTTCTGGAGGATATTGTTATGTTGGGAATTTTGTTCTTATGACATTGCCTAAAAAAAGGCACTATGGGGAGGCAAGTACCTTTGCCAGCAACCTAAAGCCTAGAGGTGACAAATGAAGACCATCTCTGGCAAAGCAGCAAGGTTTGTCAACCATATCATCCCAGACTGTCTGATACTGGATCCCCCTGGATAGACATAGACACCAGAAGTTAAGCCAAATGTTGAAGTATTTGTTTGTATTGTTGCATCATCCTGGGTGAAGGAAGAATATTGCTTAGGGCTAGGGACATATCTGCTTGGGACACATAATCTGAAAACTCCATCATGTCTCTTTTGATATAGTCCAGTGAGGTATGCCTCAGGTCATTCACTCCAACATGGACAGAGTCATAACAGTACTTGTTGTTGAGAGACTTGAGTGCATGCATGCGTGACTTGATGGATCCTGGCACCAGACAGGCAGCTGATTGTAACCTGCTCCTTGTCCAGCCTAGTGAGGAGGATATCTGTGTGTCTCACTATGGAGTCGCCTATGACCAAAACATTTGCTTTAGATATGTTTTGCCTTAGTGGCTTATTGGGTGAGACACTGATGCATGTGTTATTATGTGTAGTGGGTGCTGTTGGGACCGTATTGTGTGCAAAAGGTTTGCGCTTGAGAGGTTGTTGCTCTTTTAGTACATTTCTAGTGAGTACCTCTGCATATGTGGGTTTATATGTTGTGTGCTCAGTATGTGTGGGAAGTGGAGTGTGAGTGCTGACAACCTGCTTGGTATTTGGTTTCTTATTACATAAGAGAGATAGCATTGATTAAAGATTCATAGTATAGATACAGCTCTCACATATTGTATTTGTATGTTTTAAGAGTAGTAGGTTGGCTGCATACAATATGCAATTGCTACATTGCCTCAGGATGCCCATGTCAATCAGGCTGGCTGGAAAAATGGTGGGAACTGACCATCCATTATGTCGGGTGTATTCTATAATAAGTAGTGGAAGATGGGCTAGATGGATTAGGTTCTGCTGTAGAACTAGTAAAATCAGTTAATCTATTGAAGGTTTAGGGGTAGAAACCTGCACCGGCACCTCAGAAAGTGCAGCTGGTTTGATATCTAGGCAGCACTGTGCACCGAGAAGCAGGGAAGCTTAGGAGGGTTCCCTAGCAGTTATCTAGGGAAAATTTAACTTCTTTGGTGTTTGCATCTATACAAGGCAGTGCTAACCCCCATTGCACAGTGTGCAGCTACATGCAAATGCTGTGATTAAATATCAGCTAGGTAAAACAGATTTCAAACACTCCAACCAGTAGGAAAGCCCAAGACTGAGCCTTGTTCCAACAATCCCCAACTCAGATGGGTTTTTGACTACACTCTTCTGCCACAAGGATGCAGGAGGGCCTTCTTAATGTAAAACAGCTGACTTTAGTGCTCAGAAAATGCCAAGCAATCTAGATTCAGCAAGTATGGATCTGGCCTATGCTATAAATTCTACTGTAAATAGGCAATGCAGAGAACACAGTCACAACTAATAAAAACAGTTTAAAGTGGATGGCAAAACAGTTGCAAACAGTTTAAAAGTGCAAAGAAAGTTATACAAATACTTATTTTTCAGTAGAATTCACAGGATGCCTTAGATTTCATTCAGATTGACTTCATATCTCTGGCTAAGGACACCAAACTCTGAGCAGCTCTGGTAGACTGAGCACAAGCTCTAGCAAATGTTGTGTTTAAATATCAGTTATGTAAAAAAGTTTTCAAACAATCCAGCCAATACGAAAGCCCAAGACTGAGCCTTGTTCCAACAATTCCCAACTCAGATGGGTCCCTGTCTACACTCTTCTGCCACAAGGGTGAAGGAGGGCTCTCTTAATGTAAGATGAATGACTTTAGTTCACAGAAAATGACAAACAGTCTAGATTCAGCAAGTCTGAATCTAGCCTATGCTATGCTATAAATTGTTCAAGTAATGCAAACAGGCAGTGTAGAAAACACAGTCACTGCATAAATCTAGTTTTAAAGTACTTCAGTTTTCAGGAAAAAATATTTTTGCTTCAGATCATATGATACCACCACACGGATGTATTCTGGATATGTACTGCATTCCCTGCCCTACACTAAAGTCATACACCTCAAATAAAACTGAATATGCATCATCTTCCACAGTATACAGTAAAGTTGACTACTTTCTGTAAAACCCTGCATTTCGTACCTATATATAAAATAAATAAATCAGTCATCCTTTAAAAGCCTATAAATAAACTTTAATTATTTTTTAACAAGATCATCCATCCAATGTTGTCAAGTCAAATCTGATTCTTATAGCAACTCAGTGAACAGCCACCAATATACTCAGAATTTAATAAGCAAGTAGGGAACATAAGCTGTTTGTCAGGCCTCTCATTCATAATATCCACACATACCACCAAGACACTGATGGACAGTTTAGATTCACTATTCGACCTTCCTCATGTTTAGGACACTCAGATACAATATATACCAAGACTGTCATTCTGACTAATGGATTTAAATGCAGCTTAGTACTAATTTTGGCCCCACTATATTGCCATCCTCCTCCTCAATACCATTAAACCCATTTTCCCATTTTCTACACAGGGTTGGGGTGTCATGTCAACTGTCAGCATCTCTCTCGAGTCAGTGTCACTCTCCAACCTTCCTTAACAATCATTCCTGACTGTCTACTCTCACACAATCTGTTTGCTGGACATTCTCATTTCCTCTTGTCTTCTTCCTGTGTGTCCCAAATATTCTTCACCAGATTGCCTTCTGCTTTTCTACACATATGCCTGAACCACTTTAATTTGTTCTCTTTGACCTTCTACGCAATTTGAGAGACTTTCGGCTTCTGCTCTAATATCCTCAATTATTCATTAATCCCACAGGGTGCATCCTAGCACCTGTCTCAAACACTTCATCTCCATCACCTCTAGCTTCCTCAACTGCTCTGCCTTCACTGACCAGGTTTCTGTACCATACAGTAGTACTAGTCACACCACTGTTTTATATCCTTATTTTTCAGCTTCTTTGGTATTCTTCTGTCATATTTACTCCTGACACTCTATATTAGTTAGCTGCAGCCCCCCTGATTCTAGCTATGACCTCCTCATTCAGGCTTCCCTTCTCCTCAGTCACCCGCCCAAATATTTGAAGGTGTTAATCTGTGCCACTATTTTCCTTTCTATCTTAGTTCTCAGCACCTTCTGATTTCCCCCTTTTGCTGCCATTACAACTGTCTTATCTATACTCAGTTTCATCCCATGTGCTTTCAATTTTGCATTCCATTCCCCTATCCTTTGTTGAAGTTCTTACTTAGAGTCTGCCTGTGATGCACACCCACTCCCACTGAGAACCCCTCTGTGAGTCTGAACACTGTATGTACTTGAGTCACTGGGTCCTTGCATATCCATCCACAACCCCTTTTTCCCATTTTTGCACATTAGGTCAGGGTGTCACTTCAACAGTGACAATCATCTACAGACAAGGTTTATAGTCAGCACTAATTCTACCAATGTTTCTGAGACTTCAAACCATGGCAGGATTGCCCAATTTAGTTTTTTTGAAACCCTGTCATATGCTTTCTCCAAGTCTAGGAATCTCCAGTTTGACTCTTTCTTCATCTCTAGCTTCTTCTCAACTATTTGTCTTGCTGCAAACTGGCCAGTTGTGCAGCATTCTAATATAAATCTGAAATGCTTATCTCCCTTCTTACTCTATACTACTCCATGTGTTCATTTATCAGTAACCTTCTTCATAACTTTCATGCAGTGTGACAGAAGTCTGATACCTTTTTACTGCCCACAGTTGTGTATGTCCCCTTTGTTCCTGACCTGTAGCACTAGTATGCTTATTCACCAGTCATCTGGGGTATGACTTTCACTCCATGCTACTATGAATGCCCTCAAGAACCAGTTCTCCCCATCTCACCCAGCATCTTTATCACATCTGCTGTGACCTCATCTGAGCCTGCTGCTTTCCCTTACTTTCCTTAGTACTGTTCTTACTTCTTCTGTGGTGGGTTCTACCACCTCTACTTTCTTTGTACCTTGTATCTGAGGCAATATAGCTTCTGTGGCATTTTCTTCATTCAGATGTTGGAAGTACTCCTTCCGTCTGTTTTTGATGTCCTGTAGACTGGTGAACAGGCTGTTGCTGGCATTCACTCTTTATTTTTCTGTCTTTGCCTTGAATCCTGATAGAGTTTCTTTGTTCCATTTGCATAGTCACTTTCCAGAAGCTGGTAGAGTGCCTCTGATGCTTTGTTCTTTGTTACTGCAACTCCTCTCAATATTTTTTATATTTACCTTTATAAAAAAATATCACTTAAGGCATAGGTGCACATACATTATTAGAAAAGAAAACAAACCATATTACATTTTTCCATTAACACACATTAAACATTACATATTTTCTTTCCTTCTTTATAACAACTGTCTTTCAGTCCAACATTACATGAATAATTTAATTCCTGCCTTCCCTTAAACCTCACTCTTCTTTCTTCTTCTTCTTCTTTGTCCCGGTTAAGGGTCACCACAGTGGATCACCTGTCTGCTCATGATTGGCAGTGGAGTTTTACGGTGCTGAGTTGCCAGCCCGGCACCCAACCTTCCACAGAAGGCACACACATGCACACACTCACACCTAAGGCCAATTTAGAGTGTCCAATCCACCTACAGCATGTCTTTGGGATGTGGGAGGAAACCGGAGCAACTGGAAGAAACCCACATGACCACAGGGAGGACATGCAGACCCCGCACAGAAGGCACCCCAGCCGAGGATCGAACCGGAGAACCTCTTGCTATGAGGCAGCAATGCTAACCGCTGCACCAACGTGGCCACCTTAAACCTCACTCTTCCTCCAGAACATTATTCCACATGTATTGTTCCCACAAATTCCATTTATTTCTATATACTTTGCTCCTTTCCTTTTCTAAAGAGCCATCTTCCAGTTCTTTTGTCTCCTTTACAATATTCAATACTTCAGATGCAGTTGGTTTAGATTTTGATTTCCATTTTCTAGTAATTGCTTTTTTTTTGGGAGCCAACAGAATTAACTTTAATAAAATTTTACTATGTATAGGCAGTTCAGATGCCATGACCCAGCTCAAAGCAATCATTTCCTTAGTTACATTCTTTTGTTCCCCCAATATTCTGACACAGAACTCTGTAGTGATTTTTTTTTAAATCTGCCAACTCATTACTCTCCCAAAAGAAAAACATGCTCCCAGTTACCTCTTTCTTTTCCATCACACTTTCAATGTTTGCTACTTACTGGAGGAAAAATTATTTAAAGTCTTTTGGGGTATAACAATACTTATGAAAATACTTCCAAGGAAGAACTCTAAACCTTCTGGACTTTGTTGCATACTTGGGAGCCATACATTATGTCTTCCAATTGTTTCCTTGTAAATTGCTTTTCCAGTCTACCTTCCCAATATTTTCTAACCTGCTCTGATTCTTATAGTCATCATACAATATTTTATATGTCCTACTAATTATATCCCGTTTAACAGCTGGTTCTGTTCGACATTTGACTGACAACTTTACCAGAGCAGGTCTTTCACTTAAGACTCCCCTATCTTTTTTTGCCTATACTCTGATACTAAACCCTGATAGGGAAGGCAGTCTGTAACCTGTAGTCCATATTCCTTCTTGGCCTCATTCCACTCTTATTACCTTCTCATCTAATGGATAGTTGCTCCCAATACCTAGATTCCTTTGTTTGATTTCTCCCATGACTTAAAGCTCCCTATTGCCTATTTTCTGTTCCCCTCCTTACAGTCATCCCTGTTTGGTAAAATCTCCTTTCTCCATTCAGGCATTGGCTTAGTTCTTAGAATTCTTTCTGTACTTTACAGATATAATATTCAGTATGGTGGTTACTATTCTACTTAAGAATCTGCATTCAAAATTCCATGCTTTCCTTATTTCTTGAATTCCCCCCTGCTTCATCAGCATCCCTATCCACTTTGAATTATAACCTTCTGCTTGTTTTATGTATATAAGCCTTAACTGTGTAGCTCTAAAATATACCTTCAAATCAGGTAATCCTAAACCACCTTGTCCTATTGGAAGGATCAAGTTATCCCACTTTACTCTTCCACTTGTTCCCTCCCAGATAGATTCCTTCAACTCTTTATTATTGTCCACAACCTTTCCACTGTTTGATAGAAATATGCCTTGACCTGTATATTAAACTAAAGGGACTAAAACCATTTTCTCTACTTGTATTTTACTATCCATATCCATAAACAAGAGCAGATTTCAGTTTCACAGTTTTTGTTTTATCTTCTAATTAGCCTCTTCCCACATTTCCATAGCTAACATAATAGAAGCTTTTTTAATCCATACTCCTAAATACTTCATCTTATCATGCTGACATAAATATGGGTATAGGAGTGAAGTCATGGGAGGGTATACAATGTATAGCCATAACTATTGTTTTATCTTCATTGCTGTTATATGCTGAAAAGACTTGAAACTGCCTCAGAATGTTCCACAACACTAACATACCCTTTTCTAAATTTATCAAGTACAAAATATCTCCTGTAAATAAAGCCAACTTTTCTTGATTACCATACCAATTATATTCTTAATTTTTTTTCATTGCCAGTGGCTCTAAATATAAAGCAAATAACAAAGGTGAAAGAGGACTCCCCTGCCTGGTTTCTCAGTTCAAGCACAACCTATAGGAGAGTACCACACACACACACACACACACACACACACACACACACACACACACACACACACTAATTCTTGCCTCATATCCTTTTCTTCCCAAAAACATTTTTATTTTGTTTTCATTATAAGCATAAGCAAATGTACATATAACAAATACAATAAACAATAACAAAACTATTTACAATATTTACATTCATCCGTGATAAACAATCATTTTATCCATGAGAGGTTATCAGTATTTGTTCAAAAGGTTTTCCAATTTTTGCCATTCTATTTTTTTATGAGTAATGTTATGAGCTCTGTAACAAATGATTTGCAGTTCTTTTCTACAAACAACTTTTGCTAAATTAATAAATTCTTTAAACATCAAATCTTGTTTACTTTTCCAGTTCAAAGTAATAACTTTTCTGGCAATTGCAAGAATTAATCAGAGTAACTGAATCTGAGATTTAGGTATTACATTAGGTATAGCAACATTGAATAGGATTAGTGAGTTAGAAATATGACAGTTATCAGACCATAAAGCCTTTACAAAATATTTGAAGTCTTTCCAGTATTGAACAGCACTTCTACATTCAATGAACATATGAACACAGTTGGCTTCTAGTAATTCATCATATTTCCAACATTTACTTTTACTGTTTTTGAGTATAAGATTTATTTTATGTGGAGTATAGAAACTCTTATTCATAAATTTCCATGTATGCAATCTCCAATATAATGAAGAAGAGGTACCATACGTAGATTTCAAAAACAGTTTTTTGGATTAATCAGATATTTGTTCTCCATTAATCTTTATATAGTAATTCCAATCATAACCTTCATATATTCTCCTAATTAACTGTATTGTATCAGGGAATGCAAAAGCTTTCATTACCCTACTCATAAAATCCTAGATTACTCTGTCAATTTTTCTCTGCAGCAAGACCCCCCCAACAACTCTGGTATTTTCTTACATTCTGTTTCCCTCTGGATCATCATTATTCTATTAATATTGTTAGATGTTTGCTTCCCCTCCACAAAACAACGTTGATTCATATTTATTAATTTTGGCAGCACCTTTGCCATTTTTTTAGCTAGTTTAGACATAAATACTTTATAATCATGGTTTAAAATTGAAATGGTTCTATTATGACACTGAGTCTGACAGGTCTTTACCTTCTTTGGGTAAAAAACAGTCACCACAGATTTCTTGAAAGATGCTGATGCCTCCCCTTCTTTTAAAATACTGTTAAACAAAATCTTCCAGATCTTTATCACTTTCTTCACTTCTAACTTCCAAATTTCCATAGGAATACCAACTTCATCACTGTTTTTATCTCATCTCTTCCTAGCTTAACTATTACTTGCTGAGCCTCATCTTCCTCTAATCTTGGCATAATTAAGTATTCCATAAATATTTCCATTTATGCTCTTTTGTGGTTTTCACATTCCTTTGCTTTATACAAATGTTCATAAAATTTCCAAAATATCTCGAATACCTGTATAGACTATCTGGTTATTTTTCTTGTCATAGGCTCCCTAAGTGTGGTGACAATCATTTCTACTTTCTGTTGCCTAAATTGCTGTGCTAATAGTTTTTATGCTCAGGAGTAATCAAAAATAATTGCTTAATAGCGATAATTTTAAATTCTTTCATATTATTCAAATACTCCATTATTTTCTCTTTATCAGTCTGAAGTTGCTCCTCTTCTTGTTCGGTAAGCTTTCCCTTAATCTACAATACTTAAACCTTTATCATCCTGTATAAATAATTCCTATTACTTCTTAACCACATCTCTTTTTTTCTTTTATTTATATTCTATTTTAAACTCAATTTTAATTTTATCCTACTCACTAGTTATAAATGCTGAATATATTTTTATATTCCCAATAACTCTAGAATAATTTCCACTACCCAGTCTTCAAGTTTCTGTCTTTTTAATGGGTAGGTGCCAGTGTCTCATTTTTACTTTATTACCCTGCATTTTTATCTTAGTTTTTTATTGGTGCATGATCTGAAATAGTTATTCCATTTATGTTGAAGCTTTAATTAAATGCACATCTTCCTGTGAAATATAATTTATATCCAGTCTAACACAGTTATTGTTCCTTGGGGAATAGTATGTAAAATCTATCTGAATTCCTACTACTAAATTCACTTCTTTCGTATCAAATATTTTCATAAACTTCTTCAGAAATCTACCTCCTTTTGTTATATTTTCCCTTCTAGGTCCCCACGATACTTTCTCACTATTACAAATCAATTTCCAGTCCCCACCTATAGGTAATATTCCCTGATGAAAGATGATTACTGCTCCCAAAAATATAAGCTCCATAATAGCAGTTTTTGATGGAATGTAAATACATGCCAGTGTAATCCTCCTTCCTTGCCAATAGCACCTTACTACTATAAATCTACTATTCTTGTCTCTTCCCCTCTTCTGTCACTATTGGAGCCCCTCTAGCATCATTATTATTGCTCCTCCTTTCCTTGTCCTTCATATTCTGCTGAATATCCATCCTGAAATTCTTTCATTTTCAAATGCACATGCTACTTTCTTCTGCAATATTGCTATTTGCACTCTTTTCATTTTGTCTATACCTGTAAGGCCATTTACATTTCAATATACTATGGATAGACTAGACATTCTGATAAAAAGATATTGTTCCCATTTCTCATAGATGACATTTTTAATGTGCATTTCCATCTTTTGTGTTACATGCACACACTAATTTTTGGTAGACTGATGTTTTATACAGTTGTTTTTTCTCATCTCCATTTGAACCTATGTCACATTTCTCAAGACATTTTACTTTGCTGAAAATACTCAAACAAGAAACTAAATACATTTTCATAATACCTCCATTCCTTGTTAACTTTTCAACAACTGAAATTTAAGCCTCCAGATAGGAGCAATTGTCCTAAATTCACAGCTGCATTCACAGGCATTAATTAATCTAAAATTAAGGTTACTCATGGTAAAGCACATGTAGTCTGTGTTCCAACTTACTTGGATGCTTTCATAAAACATTAACTTTTAGCACTAAGAAAAAGTGCACTGGCTACCTTTTAATAAAAACAAATTATGCACTTTTCTATTAAATGCATTAAATTCACTTCCCATAATTTCAAATGTTAATTTTCACTGACCTGCTTGTCACTGTATCTTTACATTTTACTTTCCCCTCAGCAAAGAATGCTCAGAACTCTCAAGATTAATTGATTTCACATGCAGACAGTTTGCCTCCATGTAAATCTAGTCAGCAATGAGAAAAAAAAACAGCTGACAACTTGCAGATGCATTAAGGAATATTTATAGATCTCACTCAGAATGGAATGTATAGAATTGCCTTGGCTAAATGTCTTCATCTGCAGACATCTTACCTGTCACTAAGATCATTTGCTAATGGAATAAAACAAGCTAATATCTTTGCAGATGCACATTTCATAGCTTTTATCATTTTGTCATATTTTTCAAGCCTATTTGCTTACAAAAAACTGTTTATAGTTTAAGCCAAGGACATTAATCTAGATATCCATCCTTGTAAAAACAAGAGAAATTATTATCTCAGTTCTGCATATTATATAATCAGTGCACTTTTACACCCCACCCCAGCAGCCCAAGATCACAACATTATATTAACTTAAACTTGCTTCTGTTCAGCCTTTTTTCTCTTGTTATACTGCAAAACTTTTGTTTTTACAACTAAAAAAGATACTTATTTACTTTAATATATTTAACAGATACAACAGTCACTTTAAAGGCTCCTCCTCACATTCAAAATATTCATTACTGCACTCCATACATAACTGCTTTACAATATAACATGCAGTTTATATAAGGAAATGTTTTAAACAAATACTAACAAGAACACAATTGTTTCACTTACAGGTCCTTCTTTTTCCCTTTAGCATCCTTCTAAACATTAACGATATAACGTGGGGTATATGCTGTTCAATTCACCCATAAGTTTAATATAGTCAGCAAAACTGGAAAGGCTTACCCAGACTCTGCTACAGTTTGCTGTGAGGGAAAGGTTAGTTTGCTTTTTATTTGTTGTATTTTGTATTACTTTATTGCCTTTTTCTATTTTGTATACTGTGATTTGTTTTCTTTATGCTGTATTTTACTTGTATTCTGCTTTTAACTGCATATTAAAACTTGAAAAGAGACCACAGTCCTGTCTCTTGTGCATCAGACAGAAATTTTTTCCACCCTCCCATACGGTTACTGTTGTGTTCTTAAATACTACTGTCTGTCTAGTTGTCTGCCCCTTATGTTAATTTGACCATCTATCTCATTTCCTCTCAGCTTTTACTGGCTGGTGTGAGTAAGCACAAAATTATCATTTTGTGAAATCACTCCCCTTCAACTATTTAAATTTATTGGCCATCCTACTGTGTTCCATAGTACCAAAATACAAAAGTGACCACTCCCTTTCAATCTATCTTGCTGTTTTAAAAATAGTGACTCTCCACTAAAACTTAACTTTTTAGACAGGTAAAATTTAAGTTACCTTCTTTCACATCTAACTCCTATAGTACACACTGCAGTGTTTAGGATAAACCATTTTTTCATCTTACCTTTAAGCATCTATTGCAAGACCACCAGTTATTGGAGAGCCCACATTCTGCCTCTCAGTAGTCATCTTGGGATAAGTGCTTCTGTTTTCTCCTGGTGAGAGAAGGAGTGCGGTTACATTATTTCCTGGAGACTGATGATCACCAGAAAACTTAATAACTGCTTTATAGGTGACAGCTTGGAATATGTGCTTATATTCTGATCCTGGTGAGAGTAGGAGCAGAGTGCATTGATTCCTGACTCTTTCTGGTTGGAGAGTGAATGTCAGTGCTTAACATACCTGATTGGTCTGGTTGCTATTCAAGGCATCTACCAGAAAAAGGCTACAAGCCTGCAGACCCTTGCATCATCTGGGACAAGACTGTGGATTACCAAACAGGCCATGGCCTGCTTCTCTTCTTGGGATTGGTGTTAACATCTTGCTTCTGGTGAGAGAAGAAGCAAAGGAGTATTGTATTCCAACAGAGTGAAGCTGTGCTGAGACCAGCATTAGTAGTAGCCAGACAGTAGTATTCATGCAACTCCCATCTTTTCATCATTCTTGACAAGCTAATTCTTTATTTTTCAGTAAGTACTGCTTTATTTCTTTTTAACTTCAGAATATCTGCCTAAATACTTCATCCTTAAAATTTCAGGGTCTGTGTATTAGTTTCCCCTCAAGTGTTTGGCAGTGCTCTTTACAGACTCAGACACCTTGAGTGACATTTTTCCTGTAAAAGGAATATATAAGGAAACAGCTCCAGTACTTTAGTAATAATGACCATCCCTTCTGGCATGTCTAAAGGTCAGTTCCCTGTGCTTTCTCCTATTAACCTGGTGAACTTGGGCATTCTGATGCAGTGTAGCAACTGTCTCATGTACACAGATAACCCTCTCCTCTTACCTCCTAACACTCAGACTTGTGAGAGATGCACTTATATATCCAAACTGGAAGCCATGCACTCTCAAGCTAAGACTGGAATAGCTGGTCAAGAGGAGAAGGTCAACACCTGCACCACACCACATGCAACACATAGCCCTTCAGAACACCCACCATCACAGCTCTCACATAAAAACACAAACCACACACCCACCTTCATGGAGGCTCTCAATAGAAATCTACCCAAACAGCAGAGACCTCCAAGGCAGAAATGCACTCCAACACCACAACACAGCACAAACCACAAGACACATAGCTCACCTGCACAGTGTGCCCCTCAACCTAAGCTCCTAAGGCAAAACAGCATGCCTAATACACTAATCATAGGTGACTCAATAGTGAGGCACACTGATGTCCCACTCACTAGGTTGAATAAGGAGAAGGTAACAATCAGCTGTCTATCAGATGCCAGAATCCGACACATAACACACGCCCTCAGGTCACACCACAACAAGTGTAAGTATGACTCTGTCACTGTCCATGTGGGTGTGAATAACCTGAGATGCACCTCCCTGGACTACATAAAAAAAGACATGGAGGAGCTCTTAGATTATGTGGCCCAGACAGGTATGATCCTAGCCCTGAGCAGCATGCTACCATCGCCCAGAATGATACTGCAGTACAAGCAGAAAATGATTAACTTCAACAATTGGCTACATTTCTTGTGTCATTCTAAGGGGATCCAGTATCTGTCTGCTTGGGATGACATGATTGACAGACCTCGATGCTTTGCCAGAGATGGCCTGCATCTGTCACTCCTGGCTTTCTGGATACTGGTTAAGGCTCTTGCCACCCCTATAATGCCTTTTTTAGGCAATGTTACAAAGACTAAATTACCACTGTAACAGCTATAAATAAATGCAGTCTGAGGTCATGCTGCTCAGTGCTAGAAGTCTAAATCTCAAGATGCACTTGCTCAAAGCATTCCTCAAAATGGAGAACATCAACATTTGTGCTGTAACGGAGAACTGGTTTAAAGCAGCAGAAAGCACCCCTGCACTATGAGGCTATAACTCATTTCACACCTTTCAGTTCCAGAACATGGACCGAAGCTCCAAAGGCGGTGGTGTCTCCATATTCATAAAGGATATGCACACTTCCAGACTAGTAGCCCAGCATAATGCATCTGAGATACTTCAGGTACAACTAACATTGGGTAAGATGGCGATTCAGTTTGTAGCCTGCTATAGGTCCCCAACCATGTCCCAAGACTCTCACTCCACGTTCCTAAGCATCCTGGAAACTATTAGGGTCCAAATCAACACTCTCACACTAGGTAACTTCAACTACCCTTCCATCAACTGGGAAAATTAGTCATGTACCAATACACTGGCCCAATGCTTCCTGGAATTCATCAATTCCAATTCCCTGGACCAGCTCATTCTTACCCCCACTAGAGGAAGCAACATCCTTGACCTGGTTATTACTAACATGGGCAACCATTGCTCTACACCAATAGTCAATTCCTCCCTGGACCACAAACTAATTACCATGGAAATCTACATCTCACCCACAACCCCCCTGCAAAGGTAACCACCATGAAAAACTTCTCCAAAGCTGACTTTGGGCTCCTAAAAACAGAAGTGGCTAACTTCATGGCACCCATGTCAATGGAAAATAGATGCATGACTGCCGAATCATACACCAATGCATTGTACGAACATGTACATAAATGCATGGAACTAGCCATACCCAACAGAACCAAGATGCTCTCCTCCAAAAAAATGAAGCCAATCTTGTGGTCCTCTGCCATTAATAAACTCTAAAATAGAAGGAAGAAACTGTTGCAGAAAAAGGTGAAGTCCCAAGACTGGAAAAACTCCCTTATTAGCCTCAACAAAAAGTTGAGATCCCTCATCAAAATCTCTAAAGCCAGCTATGAAGGCAGAATTGTGGCAGACACTAAAAACAACCACAAAGCCTTCTATAGTTATATCAAAAATCTCCATGACAACACCCAGGTTTGCTCTGAGTTACTGCACAATGGTACCTCCTATGCTGAGCCAACAGATATTGTCAACATACTGGCCGACAGATTCAGTGCCAACTTTACCTCTCTCTCTCCCCCTAAAGGACCAAGCACAACACCAGAGGAATGCCAGGCACCCAGCATTACTGCAGCACAGGTTAAAATTGCATTGTCCAAGGCCAAGAATACAGCTTCCATTGGACCTGACAATATCCCTGGATGTGTTCTACATGAACTACAAAGTGAACTGGCACCACATCTGTGTGCTCTGTTCAATCACAGCCTCACCTCATGCTTTGTACCTACAGAACGGTGCACTGCTACAGTCATCCCTCTCCATAAAAGGGGAGCAATTACAGATCCTGGGAGTTATCACCCCATTAGCCTGACAAGTCTGATATGTAAGGCTATGGAGTGCATCATCATGGACCTAATTAACAAGAATATAGGGAATCTCCAAACTCTAGAACCCATGCAATTTGGTTTTATGAAAGGTAGATCATGCGTGCTCAACCTGGTTGACTTCTTTGAGTCAGTCACCAGAACTGCGGATGAGAGCAAGGCAGTTCATACAGCCTACCTCAATCTGTTCAAGGCTTTTGATACCATTCCCCACTCAAGAATTATTAATAAACTCACCAAACTAGGCATCAAACCCTTATATCACTAGGTGGGTTGCAAATTGGCTCACAGATAGAACCCACAGTGTGAAAGTAGTGGACTCCCAAGTCAGACTGCCAACCAGTCACGATGAACTATTCTATGAACCTATGAACCTATAAAAGTCCACTGTTTTCTTAGCCACTTTTATTTGCAAAGCCATATTTCACAAATGTAATGATGCTTTTTAAACTCATGTATGTTCATTAATTTCAGTGTTGCAGGCCTTCTTTCTGATCATCTCCATCTCCCAGTAATAGACTCTGGTTTAAGTCCAAGATACTCCTGAGTCTTCTAATCAGTTCCAATGTTTATTTCTCTCTCTCAAGCATTGTCATTTGGAAAATTGGAAAAGGTTTTACTGGCAAAGTCTCTCTATGAGTTTTATTTTCAGACGAATGAGAAGCAGAGTCCCCTTCTGCCTGCTGACTCACTTTTTTGTTGGGTAAATTCTTTTATTTCCTCCTTAACCTGTTTTGCATCAAAAAATCTATTTTGTCCCCCGGGGAGGGGGCACTCTGATGACAGCTGGATGCAGCAGTTTGACTCCTCTTCTTTCATTGTAGGCTGTATCTGGAACAGTACAGCTTCAGTAGGATTTTCTTCATTCAAAACCTGCTGAAAATACTCCTTCCATCTGCCTTTGATGTCCTGTGGACTAGTGAGCAGGTTGTTACTGGCATCCCTTATGAAGGGTGTCTGAATATCTTCATCTTTCTGTCTTTGTCATTGCAAACTTATACAATTCTTTTGTCCCATCTACTGACTTACTTTCCAAAAGCTGGTAGAGTGCCTCTGATGCTTTGTTCTTTGGTATTGCCACTGCTCTCTTTGCCTCTTTGTTACCCAACCAGTTTTCCTTCTTAGCATAGTCCATCTTTTCTATCTCCCACTTTTTTCTGCACTCCTTTTTGTGTTGACTTCCTGGACTTCTCTATTCCACCACCACCTTTCCTTAAGTACCTTATTTCAATACCTGGCTCAGCCACATATCTGTTCTGTAGTCCTAGTCCTCACACATGCTAATTTGCTGTGCTGTCATTCTTCTTCAACTTCACCTATTTCCTCTTCTTCTTGAGGTGCTAGAGCCCTGATTAATTCCTTGAACTGTTGTGCTTTCTCTCCAGTCAACTTTGAGGTCTTCAGCCTGGTCTGTGTTGAGCTTAGAGTATTCTCTGACCACTGCATGCAGCTGATTGTAGCAAACAAGTGGTTTATGCTGTAGGCTGACTGTTTCACTGAGGATGACTTTGCAATCACTGATTCTACCCCAATGCCCTTTCCTTTCTAGTCAGGTAGAGTTGCATGCTGGCCACTCCTGTATATGATCTTGCGACTGTCTCTCTTTCTGAACCATGCGTTGGTACTATCAATCCATTTGCCAGACAGAAATCTAGGATGGCTTCTCCTTCTGTTTTCCTGTGGACCCAGGCAGTCTCATATCCTGTTCTGTCTGTTTCGATATGTGCATTCAAGTCACCCATTACTAACACCAATTCCTGTTGTCCTGCTTTATCTAGTAGGTCTTGCAACTGCTGTCAGAATGCACTGTTTTCCTCACTATCACAACCCTGCTGTGCGACATAGGCTGAGATTATGAATACTGGCCTATCATTAGTCTGGAGTCAGATTGCTATGAGTCTGTCACTAATTCTGACATCAACTCACTATCTTCTGAAGCTTCTCCCTCACTGCATTTCCCACACCATTTCTAGCCTATCCTCCTCCTAATTAGTAGACTCTGAGTCCGAAGCCAAGTGGCATTGCTACACTGCCCTTCCATCTTGTCTGCTGGATAGATAAGATGTCCAGACTCCTCCTTACCATCATGTCATCCACTTCCAACCTGCTTCCTGTCAGCAAACCTACATTGAGTGTAGCAATTCTTAGTTCATGTTTGGCAGGTTGATTGGTTTTATGCCCAGCTTTCACTCAACAGAGCTATCTCAGGTAACCCAGGCTGGACAACTGGATACCAGCTGGCCAGTAGCTTATTGACCCAGGGCTTCTGGGCTTTATGGCAGGCACACACTGGCCAATAGGGGCATATACACTCCTCCCACTGTTATCATGGTTCCCTGACATAGAGCTAAGTAGACCAGGTCCTCAATGCACTTATCACCCCATGCCCATTTGGCAACATTAGTCAACTTGACTAAATCTTCTAGAGACATAAAATGCCGAGTGACAACGAGCAGAAAAAAAATACTGAAACAGCAAGAGAACAGTGAATTTCAAACATCACTCTTCTGCTGTGAACTTCTTTTTTTCAGGAGGGGGCAAGCCCCCCCATACTCTCCAAACATATATATGGGTCTATATTAGAACATCGATTTTTTAAAATGTCGAATGTTCTAATATCAACTCCTATTCAGTGAACGCTGACAATATCGAACATGCAGAACAGCAAATTTTTTCCCAGGGAAAAAAATTTGCTATTCCGACACACATACACACAACACAAGCACACCAAACAAACAGCAATCCACACACATACACTTAACATCCTACATCTAACCCTACACTAAACTGTACATACACCACTAGTTATCCACTTAACTTAACCCAAACCCTAACCCTAAGGCCCGTCACTATCACAAACTCACCTCACCCGCGTCCTAACCCTAACTCACCTATCCCGCCGTTACCCTCATGTCCACACAATCGCACACCTACCTGACCCGTGCTCTAACCCTAACTCACCTACCCCACGCCCTAACCCTCACGTCCACACAATCGCACACTTACCTGATCCCGACCCGTAACCTTCCACCACAGTGCTGAAAATAGCAAAGCCACAGGAACAGCCAACCAAATTCCTTCCCTAGGAAGAAATTCGGTGTTCCACAGCTTCACTATTTTCACTGAATAGGGGTCGATATTAGGACATTCGAAGTTGTGAAACTTCAATGTTCTAATATAGACCCTATATATATATATATATATATATATATACTAGCTCCAAGATCACGAAACCATGGAGAAAAGGGAATATTCTGGGACATGGCCATAATGGACTTGGTATATGTAAGTCTACTTTTTCAGCCTTTCAGTCTCCCTGTTTTGAGACCACTCTAGCGGTCCTGCCATTTTAAATGGTTACCGTTATTGCTCTTATAGCTATTTGTGATCTTGGTGAACATTTAATTGATAACTATTGTATTTCCTTTTATTGTTTAGCAGCTCAGGTAGAGGCTACAGAGAGCTCTTTCTTGTTTCAGAGGAGAATGGAGTGGCTGTCCAGGTGAAGGGGGGTTGTGATGTCTTGTCCTGTTACATAGTAATTTGTAACAGTACTGCACTTAGCTGTGATACTACCAGAGAATTTCATTAGTTTGTTAAAGTGCTACAGCTTACCTATTACCACTGCTATAGTTTTCATAGGCATCAATGACAGAGTGTTTTGCTATAGTATTTAAGCTTAGGCTTAACAGATGCCATAGTTTGTATAGGTATTACTGATTTATCTCAGTGTCATTTATTTGAACAGTAATACAAATCCTGTATATATACAAACATACATACATACTGCTTTGCATTCCCACATGCAGAATACATATGCTCATAGCTTACACACAGTAGTTACTTGGAATGAGATGACCATCTCTGTCTTCCTGCAATGTATGTTTCTCAGATGCTGGTTTGCAGGATGGTTGTTACATCTCTGAGTTGTGTCTGTCTGTGGGTGTCTTGGGGGACCATAATGGTGGATGAAGTATGGGAAGGAATTATATAGGGGCCAGGGTTGTGTTGGGAGGCCTGTGCTGGGTGGTGGGGTAGACCACTTTGCAACACATTGTCCATATGCTTTGCTCCAACCTATATCCTACTTGGTTATACTCTCACCTGGTATAAACCTGTATATATTGCTACAGTTATATTATGAGGGCTGTTGTTTAGTGAATAACCTTACAATCTTTGCAAATAACCCATTGGTAGCTTTATTGCTTCTCTACCTGTGGTACAACAAAATGCAATCAAGGGAATGTTGGGTTACATAGTTTTGCCACTGTGTAAGTCCACACAGATGGTACATCTCTCAACCTTGAAGAAAGTACACAAGGCCACTGTTCCACATGCTGGTCATGATATCTGTCATCCAAAATTCCCATGTCACCAGTGTAGCTTCTACATCATCACGTCAACTCCAGGCAATGGGGCAGTAACACTGCACACCTCCCAGTATATCCTACCTTAGGTATTTTGGGTAATGCACTTAGTCAAAACTGCCTGAGGTTAGCTAGTAGCACATATAGTGCTTCTTTAGTACAGCATTTGGTACCATGGTCATATCTGACAAAATTAATACTAATGTAACTTTTTCCTTTCCCTCTATTTGTCAATAGCCTTCATTTTAATATTGTATTTTGTGTTTTCTGTTTTATTTCTATACATTTATGTTAATATTGTCTGTAGAATATTGCTGGTGGCATATGTCTTCACCCCAACATCAGGCCCAGCCTTTTCCTGCCAGTATTTGACCTGGTTCCAGGCCTGCCTCCCCATCAGGTGCATTGGCAGGGGTGGACAGGCAGAGTCACTAGTGGTCTCTGGCAATTACCCACTGGAAGAGGAGTGATATTGTTTTCTCTAGTGGCACTGCCAGAGATTCACAGTTTGTCACCCAGCAGGACTTTGCATAGGTGGTAGGGGACCTGGTAGACCTGTGGCTGAAAGTCTGCATCAGCCACCTGGACAGCGTCGTTTGCATGCCTTCACTTCCTCAGGTGAGTGGAAAACAGGAGAAGGATCTCAACCCTATCCCCCATTCCAGTATTCTCCTTCCTTGTGCCTCACCTCCCATCCCTGTTTGTTATCTAATCTTCCCATTACCAATGCCCTGCCTCTGTCTGTGTATCTATAATTCCACTATTCCCCCCTTGTATCATCCCCTCCCCCTGTTGGTCTTTGTGTTTTATGTTTGTTTCCATGCCCCTGCTTCCACCTCTGGGCCTCTTTCCATCCCCTGACTTCCCCTTACATCCTTTCCAATCTTTCCTTTTCAAAAAGAAAAAATAATTCCAGCTAGTTAACTGATAATTGGCTTTGGGCCATGCCACTCAATTCAGCACCAACAATGCAGCCTCAGCATGCTTGTGGTAGGCATGCTTTTGATCCTGGCGACTGCTTTGTAATAAAGGACTGTATTAGAGCTTTATGATAATACTTCTTAAAATCCTAAGTCAGAAATGCTACCAGCTCAGTGAGTATCATGCTGAGCTTATGCTAGAAAGATACAACAGGAAAAGCTCGATACTCTATGGGAAGAAACAAGCGAATAGTATTTCTGTCTGACAGCACCCCCCAGACCAAGACAGATCGTTCAAATTTTGCATTACAGACAACCAATAGCGTCATGATGAAATAGAACTGTAATCCTACATGTCTGAAGGAATAACTGCACAAGTCCCTTCTACTGTCATTGAGGTTCAGGATCCTTTGCAGCCATTGTGGCAAACAAACTACCACTGGGCATTGCAATATCTAGATAATTAAGATATGACTACAGCTGGTGCCACAATTGTGTTTTAAATCTCAACAAAGAATGACAACTGTTTTCCTTCTAAGATCCTTGCCACTGTGTAGTCTTTATTCCTGAGTAAACACACATCGTCTGTTATTTTTCATCTGCCTATCTGCTTAGAAAAAGATGTATGCCCACATCTATTCGGTATATGCAGTGTACAATGCTTGTCTACCTCAGAATAGTGTCTATTCCCATCAGAAAATGACTGACTTTAGCTTATTGTCTTTGACAGAAAGATTTGTACAATAGGGTCAATAGCCTCTATTGTCCCTATTTTATAAAGCTCCACGGACCCCAGATTTAATATATTTTTTTCTTTGCACCATTTAACCATATCTGAACTATGAAGTCTTTTTACATTGATTTCACATACATGGGTATATTCTGAGATACAGTATATTAACCCAGCACACAATATGTCAATGACAAAAGTCACAATTGGAAATACTATGTAATCATTTTGTTGATGGCAATGATTAGAAATTACCAAAGCAAGCTATTTTGCAAAGGAGCAAGCTGTCTTGCATTCCACCCATGTGTGGAGAGACCACTGCACCCTCCTGACCTATATATACCAATTCCACTATCACACCAAAGTGGGGAAAAGTGCATATTTACATTTGCTGAAAGTGGCTTTCAAAAATGTTTTTGCTGTATTGTCATTTGGATAAACCACTGTCAACTCCCCTGAGCAGGAGGGAATCCAAAATAAATGAAAGTATACAGGAGTATAATTTCAGTTGATCACTCATACTTAGAAGCATATATGTGTGACTGTGAAAAGTGAATGAGATCAACTAATACTCTTTCCTCATTGTGTTTACAGCTGCTTCAGATGTTTAAGTTAATAACCTGAAGATCACCAAAGAACAAATTGCTCTGGCATCCTTAAACACTGACCACCATGGACGTCTGGCTGAACCAAGTACCAAATATACTATTTCTTCCTTAGGGACAGTCCACCTCTGTTTCTATCACATGTCCCACTGATCTCTGTCCCACTAACCGCTCCCAACTGACATTCACCCATTCATTCCTCTGTACTACCACCATGGTCCTCATAGTAGAGGCCTAGCAAGAAAGGGGACAAGTGGATATCATATCATCAACCTGCAGGCACTGGCATTTATTTTCTATCCCAATGTTTCCTCGTGACTCAAGAGCAATACAGGTAGGTCAAACATTACAGACACACACACACACACACACACACATGAGCTCACGTGATGCACGTTTAGAACATAACATGACTGAAATATGAATAGCTGCACTAGACACATCCTAAACATATTGCAAGTGGAAACCATGTAGCAAGTAAAATACAAGTAGGTACATGTTTAACCAAGTACTTCCTCAGAAATGAAATGACTGCATGCAAGTCAGTGCACCTGATTTTGCATGCACATACTGTAGACACAATGAATGGAATGTACATAGGTGAACACATTCCTATAAGTATATCCTTAGTATGCAGCAAATAAAATGCAAGTAGGTACATTTGTTCGAGCATGCACGTCCTGAACATGAAATGACTGCAATGCACATAGCTGAATATATTCTTGGCATGCAATGAATAAAATGGAAATAGGTTTATTTGTTCATGCACGCACAGAGGGGCACACATTTAGTCACACGTATCGTAAGCATATAATACCTGCAGTGCAAGTGCTTGCACTTGCTCAGGCATGCACACCCCAAATGTGCAAAGACTAAAATGCAAATCAGTACACTTATTCATGCATGTACCTCCTGATCTTGCAAGGAATGGAATGCACATTAGATGCACATTCACAGGCTCACATCTTTAACATGCAGTCACTGGAATGGAAGTAAGTGCCCATTTCCATGCATGCCCATACTGAATATGCAATGACTGAAATGGAAGCAGGTTCTCATGCATACCCTTATTATGAAATGACTGGAATACCAGTAGGTGTATAAGTTCATATATGTATAAACAGCAGAAATATTCCGTTTGTTGAAAGCATACCATTTTGTTTCATATGGAACAAAAGCAGTGTATATCTTAGATGCGTTCAGATATATTTTTTTATTCTTATCTTTAGATATTCAGGAGTTTTGGGATAGATGCTAAAATATGCTGTGTGAACTCCGTTCTCATCAGCAGGGTTTATTTTGCATGTTACAGCTTCAGAACCTTAGAAGGGATGTATTATGTGTTGATGCTGACTTGACAGACTTGTAACAAGTAAACCCGTCAAGTAAGTTTGTAAAATGTGTGTTTTCAAAAGTGGCTGAGAGGAAGAAAACAAGTAGAAAACTACTCTAATAATTGGTTATATTTTTAAAGCAGCAATCTGGTTGTTCATTCAATAATGCTCAGCTATTTTGCTGAACAAAATTATAGGCTGTTTGAAGTTCAGTTTGAAATGTAGAGTTGTACCTTACTAATCAGTCGGGCAGGGATGAAGTGTTGGAAGACACTTATTCCAGTGCAAAGCAATGTCATGAACATGTGTAATTTGTAGATCAAACTAAGCTGAGCCTCTGTGCATTTGCTGAAGGGTTACACTCTTCAGAATCAGAAGTACAGCAGAAAGTGCCAGAGAAAACAGTTTGCATTCTCTGAGTTCTGAATATGTTTCTATATTGGTATGATGATAAGGCAGCCTTCAAACTAGGTTGTTGTATGGTGCATTTAAACTATAATATGCTCATAATCATACAATTCGACATTTTAAGCATTTTTAAAGTGCAGTTTAAAATATTTTATTTATGAATCTTTATTCTCTATTCATGATTGAAGATAAATACAGAGAGCAATACCTCCTAAGATTATGCAAACCTCCTTGAAGAAGTCCTAATAAATGATATGGAAAAAGGCATTTTGTCCTTGAGCTAATATTTTGGAATGTTCTTTGCAACTGAATTAGACAGACAGATTCCCATAATGTTGTATAGCTACATGTTAGTGAGTCTTTTCATGTGGGAGAAGGAAGCAGAGACTTCAGCCTGATTTGTTGGTATTTTGAGAGAAAAGCTAAGGCCGGTGGACTTTGTTTGCCCAGTAAACCACTACTTAACTGCAACCACCAAAGAGTACATGGATGTGAAACATTTAAATAGCAGACTAATAAAATAAGTCACAATGAAAATAAAATACTACCTGCTAACAAGCTTCACACTGCTGAATCACGAACATAACAGATACTTTTTAGAATTTCACTTGATCTATGAAGGTACCTTCCTTGATGATTTACACATATGAATTTATCTTCCCTACAGATCACAGTCTGGCCTTCTTCTCAGAAGATCCCGTACCTTGTAGCATGTATACCCAAAATCAGTGAATGTACTGGTATCATGCACCAGCTATATAAACCATTCCTAGCCCCTGAGCATGTCATTTTGTCTCCAAACACTGAATGAGCACATTTCCTGTAAACTAGAAAATCAATGCCAAGTAACATACAAGTATATAACTGTCCGTTTTATATGTAACTTCAACAATCAAAGCTGGGGAAAGGAAGTTTCCAAGCACAGATGGCTGGGAGCGGGGTATGACCTACGAATAAGGGTCCCAGCCTGCAAAAGTGGCATAGAGTGATAAACTCCTAACTATGTCCCAGGTGACCATCCTCAGTGGGGAGCAGGAGGCACACATGCTTGGAGTACACTGGCATGTTGATCTCCGTGGTGGAGATTAGAGAAATAATAGAGCATAATACTGTCTGTGGGGGATGAGGCATTCTACTAACATCAAGCCCTTTGTGGAAATGAGGGTTCACATAGCACTGGCACCCATTGTACATCTACCACCTAATGTGTTGGTGTTTCAAGTGACTCAGTCTCCACACTGGCTCCAAGCATGGATCAGAGATAGTCTGGGGGAGCAAATGAAGTACACACAGTGGATGAGAAGAGGTTCTAGTGGCAGGTGATAGGCAACTGTAGGTCACAAAACTTTAGCAAAAAAATAAAACAAAAGAAAAAAAACAACTATCATCTAATAGATCGATTAATATTGTAGCAACATATCTGTTATATCTTAAAAAAGGGACACTCCTTTGTGGGTTCTACAACTGGTTTGAATCTCAAGCAGTAAATCTACCAGGGTTCAAAGAATCAGAAGGAAATTAAAATAGCACAGAATGGGAAGGGTGAATTTTGAAGGACAAACATTCCACCTTTCTTAACCTGTTTGAAGATTTCATCATAACTGTTTTCAAGCCATCCAGGTCTGTAATTTGTTGTCATCCTATCTGCTTATGACTATATTTATGTATGAGCTTATTTTTCAGTGTCTGTACTGGTGAGGGATTGTTTGCTTGTATTTAGGTTCCATATCTGCCTGTGGCTATACTCATGTATGAACTTTGTCAATATAGGTATTTACTTTGGATTGTTTAGTTGCTTGTTTTCAGCCATGCTCCAGGTGATTGCTGAAAATGGTCTACAGATCATTTCACTTACTCTGTTGTAGGTTAGTTACTTAATTAAAGTAAAAGTCCAATTAACTGATTAAAATAAAATAAAAGAACTGCTCATCTCCAAGGGTCACTGGCAAGACAATAAAGTTTGGTGAGGGTGCAAACCATGGAGCAAGTGGCTGCAGTGCAGATATATGCAATGTCGGTATTTCAGAAGTAAGCACTGGAAGTAGCTACACCTGCAGTATCTACAGCATTTTCCAAGAAGTGTTGAGTTTCCTGGTGGTAAAAGGTAGTGCAGCTGACAATCTACTTTGAAAGAGTTTATTTGGTGACTATTAGACCTTCCCAACTCAAGCAAAGTAGACAAACAGCTAGTCTTCCTACACTCATGCACCCACTTCAGCTAAAACCTAGAAGACATAGATTATAATTAAAAAATAGTCAACTTATAAAAAATATGATTTTTAAAAACTACATTCAATAGTAGACAACTTCAATTTTGACCACCGTGTAGTTACCAAAGTCAGAAAAGGATACACTGTAGGTCATCTATTTCTAAGGACAAGCTTTGTTAGTTATAAACAATCACTGTATCACTCTATACCACATAAATAGGATCCTTTGTTGAATATAATGCTGTGTTCTGCAGTATTCATAAAAAAAATAAACAATTGCAACAAACTGAAAAGGTATATTTCCTTGGTAGCAAAATCACAGGTTTGGAAAGTTTAAAATATTCCGAAATGCTACAGGAACTGTCATTATATTGCTTCTTAAACTTTACTCAAAGGTAATCTCTCTCTCTCTCTAGTCTATAAAGAAATGCCCAATCTAGTTTTACTTTTTGTCAATGCCTGGCATGCACAGATGAGGGTCTAACACTAGATCAAGATGCCTAGCACCAAAAAGAAAGGAAAAAAAACTAATAACAGAAAAACATAAGGTATATTTCCTTAGTAGCAAAATCACAGGCTTGGAAAGTTTTAAATATTCCGAAATGCTTCAGTAACTGTCATTATATCATTATATTGCTTCTTGAAGGTTACTCAAAGGTGGCCTCCCACTCTATTCTGTAAGGAAATGCCTGATCTAGTTTTACTTGCTGTCTATACCAGGAATGCACAAATGAGGATCTAACATTAGATCAGGATGCGTAGCACCAAAAAGAAAGGAAAAAGTAATAACAGAAAGAAAAATAACATAAGCGGTACATTATATAATCATCATCATGATCATCAGCCCCCTTTTTCCCATATTCTACATGGAGTCATAGAATCATGTTAACTGTCGCCATCTCTCTCAATCCAATGCCACACTCCTGCCTTCTTCGACAGTCATGCTTGACTGTTACAGATCTTCTTTCACACAATCCATCCACCTCTTTGCTGGATGTCCTCGTTTCCTCTTACCTTCTTCATCTGTCCCAAATCTTCTTCACTAGATTGCCTTCTACTTTTCTGCACGTGTCCAAACCACCATAATCTGTTTTCTTTGATCTTTTCTGCAATTGGAGCTATTTTGGCTTCTACTCTTATATCTTCATTTCTTTGTCTGTCCCACAGAGTGCATCCTGCTATCCTTCTCAGGCACTTCATTTCCATCACCTCTAGCTTCTTCATCTGCTCTACCTTTACTGCCCAGTTTTCAGTACCATACAGTAGTACTGGTCACACCACTGTCTTGTACACCTTACTTTTCAGATTCTTTGGCATTTTTCTGTCATAGACTATACCTGACACTCTATGCCAGTTGGCTGCAGCCCCTATGATTCTAGCTTTGACCTCTTCATTCAGACTTCCCTTCTACTCAACCGCCCCTCGCAGATACTTGAAGCTGTTTACCTGTTCCACTATCTTCCCTTCTATCTCAATTCTCAGCTTCTTCTGATTTCCCCTGTTTCCTGCCATTACCACTGTCTTATATGTGCTTAGTTTCATCCCATGTGCCTTCAGTTTTGCATTCCATTGCTCTATACTTTGCTGGAGTTCTTGCTCAGAGTCTGCCTGTAATGCCACATCATCTGCATACAGCAACTTTGATGATCTGTCCCCTCCAACCTGTTTGCTAATGTAATCCATCACCAGTATAAACAACAGTGGGCTCAGAGCTGAACCCTGGTATACACCCACTCCCACTGGGAACCCCTCTGTGAGGCTGAACACTGTTTGTACTTAAATCATTGGTCCTTGTACATAGCCTGTACTAATTCTACCAATATTTCTGGGACTTTGAACCACTGCAATGCTGTCCAGATCAGCTTTCTTGGGACCTTGTCATATGCTTTCTCCAAGTCTAGGAATGTTCAGTTGGACTCTTTCCTCATCTCTAGCTTCTTCTCAATTATCTGTCTCACTGCAAACATCGGGTCATTTGTGCTGCATCCTGAACTGAATCTGAACTGCTCATCTCCCATCTTATATTCTACTACTCTGCATATCCATCTATCAATCAATCTCTCTTTCTGCAATGTGATATGAGTTTGATTCCTCTGTACTGCCCACAGTAGCAGATGTTCCCTTTGTTCTTATACACTGGCATGAGTATCCTTATTCTCCAGTCATCTGGAATACACCTTTCTCTCCACACTGCTATGAGCACCCTCAGGAGCCATTTCTCCCCTAGCTCACCAGCATCTTTATCACATCTGCTGTGATCTCATCTGAGCCTGCTGCTTCCCTGACTTCATTTTCCTTTGTGCTGTTGGGCTCCTCTTCTTCTTTCATCATAGGCTGTTTCTTGGGTAGTACAGCTTCTGTGGGGTTTTCTTCATTCGGAAGCTGCTGGAAATACTCCTTCCATCTGCCTTTGATGTCCTGTGGACTGGTGAGCAGGTTGTTGTTGGCATCCCTTATGAAAGGTGTCTGACTATCTTCTTTATCTGTCTTTGCCTTGCAACCTGACATAGTTTCTTTGTGCCACCTAATGAGTCACTTCTAGAAGCTGGTACAGTGCCTCTGATGCCCTATTCTTTGCTATTGCAACTCCTAGGTACAATATACAACTCCTCCCAAAATTATGGAGTAATTCTCTTCTACAGTAAGATCAAGCCATTCACCAACTTCCTTCAAAAGAATCCTGATATGTATTTAGGAAGTCGAAAGTATCAGTGTAGTGGTTAAGGCATTCGAGTTTCTAAAACATCAGTAGATTGCAAACCTAACAAATGAACCAAAAACCTATGAACAGTTTGCTTACCCTGAACAAACAGGTTGGTACTGTGTCAAACCTCTGTTGATCAGTGTCCTACCAGGTAGCACAGGTGCCTTGCTGTTTGGAGGATTAGGAGCTTTGAGATCTGTTGTATTCATACATCATTAACATTGCAACACTGGCACTATGCAATACAGAGACGATGCTCTACTGTGGTGCCATCATCTGGATGACATTTTAACTTGAGGTCCCATCAGCCTGCATTGGTGGCAGCTTAGGCAGAAGTTAAAAGATCTTATGGCACACATTGAAATAAGAAAATTAATAAAATTTGTTGAACGTATGCTGTTTAATACAGTATAAAGAAAATTTAGCTTTCAACAAACACTAAAGAAATAATATCTGAAATTCTGAAATACTTCATAAACATGAATATGAAACACTGCCCCCATCTGACTATCAAACCATCAGTCCATTACACTAATTTGATTTTTTGCCCATTTTTTTCATATTTGCCTAAGATTATATGTATTAATATGTATGAAGGCACTTAAGTTTCTACCACAAACCTCCCTCACCCTTACACTCTCCTACAATGCTTGTAATCTTAATACTTCCTAGTATTATTTTCTGTCTTTCCTGTATCAAATGTTCTTCCTTGCATTGTAAAGAGAAACTTCAACAATCCATCATATTAACTTGATAACATAAAAGTATCCAGTTCTCTTATTCTAACAAACACCTAATGTCTATCAATTTTGTGGATGAAACTCTCAAGGGCCTAACACAGTCCTAATATTGTAACAAAGACATATACACATCCTATCAAAATTTAATTTACTAAACTACAACACTCTAAATGATGACTGCATAACTTTGCTCTTAGTTATATGGGTATTATGACAACCAGATCAGTATAAATATACTACAATATCACTGAACACACTTATCCTCACTTAACGTGTGATTTCAGTCTCACACATTTAATTACTATATCTTCTCCACCATCCAATGTTCTTGGCCAGTTATATATCAGGATCCTTTCATACTAAAGAAAATGCTCAAAATTTTCACTTCATCTCTTCTTATGTCTGCCTTCAATTTCCCTAGTTTTACTTCCTTAAGCTATGTACTTTCAAATGTGAGAATCCTTCTGTTTAATTAAAATAATAACATTCTCAAAAAATGCAAGTCTGTCAGTATCAAAATCTGCTGATTATTAAAAATACTCCTAAGTAAATGGCTAGTTGGGGATCTTTGTGATAACACCTTTCTAGTCACTACATCTTTTACTATGTATGTATTCCCAACTGGGCACACATACTTACCTGTTAATAATCCCTTTTCATGCTACAGCACTACACTACCTTAGGACTTTTCATCATCCTTCATTACATTCACTGTAAATTTGAACCTAGCATTACCTTGATTTTTTGCTTATGTCTACAATCACTAATAGCATTTTTCTTTTTCTTTCTATACTTAAGTGCATCATTTCCTTGACGAACATATTTTTTTTTTACAATATTTCATCTTTGAACTCAATTATACTAAACTGCATTAATCTTACTTTGCCAACACCTTCTAATTACTTTTTAAGTATACTCTTACCTAAAATGTTATAATTTCTAGTCAGTAATACCAACGGACTCCAATTCTGTATACTTCCTCTTTCACCTTCCTTAAAGTGGAAACCTATATGGGCCAGATTCATTAATGCCTACATTAAATTTACACTAAGTGTACAGGATCTCTAATCAAGAAATCCCTACTACATTTTTGTGCTTTCTATTCACTCAGAAAGATTACACTGTGTACATGTAGTCTACACTTTGTGGTAACCTTTATAAATCCCCATCAATATTTAAGAATCAGTGAGAAAACTAAAATTAGGAGGAAGAAGGTGTGAGTTATGCTTGTGTTGCATGTTCACTGAGAACAGTGTACACTTAGTGTATACTTAGTGTAGGGATTAGTGAATCCCAAGGATTAAATATCCATCATGCCAATGTACTATGTTATTCTCTCCTTATTCCTGTTATAAAGTACTGGGAATTCCTCCACGTTCCATTCCTTCTTCATTTTACATTTATAAGGGAGAAAGTATATATCTCCACATTTTCACTCTTCATGTTTCTAAATGCCTTACTTAACTGACATCAGCTAGTACATTTAAACTTTTTCCTTATTTTGTCTCTTCTTCTCTGGATATATAACAACCTTTTACATTTTTCCTTAGACTTTTCATTTCCATTCAACTCCCTTATACTTACCAAGTCAACACTTTTAGTTTCATACAATTATATCTTTGCATATCTATTTTTCTACGCTTTCAAAATATCCTTCTTCATTTTCTTAGGAGTCTTTATATACCACTTATATATTTCTCTGTAAGTTATTTTCTTTTTAGTTCTGCCGTCATAATATTTCTGTCTTTCATTATTATATTCCGTGTACTCCAACCAGATATAGTACCATAACTCAAAGAAAAGACTGCCAAATGGTTTATGTGGAGGCAAAGCCACCCACAACCCCATATTGGGGGTTGTTTTACCTGTACCCAGTAGCTATTACAAGTAAATTGGAGGTTGTCAAAGTTTTAGGTAAATTAGAAATATTAAAATACAAAGCAGGAGGTAGCAGCCACGTCTATGTAGAATAACAGCTTTATTAGTAAAAGAGGAGAGCGCTTTCTTTTAAAAAGATTATTATGTGGACCACAACCCATGGAAACAAGAATAGAAAATGCAGTCAGATATGGAACCTTCCCCTGCAATAAATGTAATTACTGCACCTTCGTTGACACTGGAAGTAGATTTCTACATTCAGATCTAAAGAAGGAGTTTACCTTCAGAATATTAGCTAACTGTGACAGTATGAATATTATATACTTGGCACACTGCACAGTCTGTCCTGCCTTCTATGTTGGAATGACAACGCGAAGGCTGAGAGACCGGATGAGGGAGCATGTATATGATATCACCAGAGGAATAGAGACAAATGCCTTAGGCAGGCATGTGAGGGACCATGATGAGACACACAAATTTTTATTTTTAGTAATAGATAAAGTCTATACCGACAATAGAGGTGGAGATGTTAGGAATAGAGTAGAAACTAGGGAACTAGAATGGATTATAAGGCTACGAGCTAACATTGGGGTAGGCCTGAATGACAAAATCAATATTAAACCCATTCTTCTAAATAGAGTTTTAAAGAAATAGTAGGTAGTACCCCCCTTGACCTTTTATACTTTTTTATACTTTTTTATATATTTTTACACTTTTATATATATTTATACTTTTATATTGTATGTATTAAGTTGCATGATGTAATGTGCTGTTTCTATTGTTGAGCTGTTTTTAATTTTAAGCTTTTAAAATTTTTCACACTAGATATAAAACTTTTTATAGTAAGTATATGGCTTTAAGGATTAATTGGGCAGTTGATGGCAATGATAAGCTTGGTATAAATGCTGTGCTTTACTCTTCTTTGATTGTCTGATGAAGTGGCTGGTGCCACAAAAGCGCTCACCTCTTTTACTAATAAAGCTGTTATTCTACATAGCCGTGGCTGCTACCTCCTGCTTTGTTTTTTACTGTTCATTTTATTGTTGTTGGAGGTGACTCTTGCCAGCACCGTTTGATTTTTACTGCAAATTAGAAATATTGTTGAT
Source organism: Protopterus annectens (assembly GCF_019279795.1). Taxonomy (NCBI): domain Eukaryota; kingdom Metazoa; phylum Chordata; order Ceratodontiformes; family Protopteridae; genus Protopterus; species Protopterus annectens. The sequence continues at coordinate 1,706,995,210 of NC_056737.1, read as the reverse complement.
CTTAGCATGTTCAATCTATTCAGCTCAGCCAAATGGATTTTTGATAATTTCTGTCCAGATAAAGTGTCCAAACCATCTTCAATATCCTATATTCAAATATCTCCCCTACTAATCATAACACAAGCAGTAAAAATCTATTTGCTCTTTCAAACCCCAAGTCTTCTATCTCTTCTCTAAATATTCAAGCAAATAAATAATTGATAAGTGTTTTACTTCTCCCAGATATGAAAAATCCTGTAAAAGGAATGTTTTTACTGTTTATACGTAATTAAGCTCTTGCTGTGTAAAGTGAATGTTCTGATTCTAAAAAATGAAGTTTTTATTTTAACTACTTCAGAGGAACTACATGTGAATGTTTAATAAACTTGTGTTCTACTTAATCTTTGATGAGATGCTGTCTGATTACTTCCTGATTCCATATTATCTTGCATCACCTTCTGATGATGTAGGTGTGAGGGCAAATAGTTTGCAGAGGTTAGGGGTGATACCTATAATCTACAGTAGATTTCAGCACATAAAGTGACATACATGGTGAAGCACAATCAGTCACTCAGGTAGACAATAAATCAATATTATGTCTAAATGCAGTTATATTCAAGTAAAAGGTATCAAATGCAAAATCGAACAGATTAAGATTCCTAGTAAAGTGTATAGTGGTTGCCATAGAGAGTAATAACACATGTAATATTGTAAAAATAGTTACCAACCATAGGGTAATCTCTTTTAGGAAGAAAACTAGGGCTATGTGAATCACCTCACTGGAAACCTTACAGTTAAATACATTTATGTTTGTTACACATTGAATGCATTAGTGCTGTAATAAAAAACTTTTGGAATGGTTTGTGCATCTAAGAAAATGAGGATGTGATGAAGATAAAGATGCAATGAAGGTGTTGGTGATAAATTTGAATGTGATTAAGATGTGGTGAGGATGAAGATGTAATAAAGATGGGAATAAATATAGTGTTGAAGATGAAAAAGCAATAAAGGTGATGATGACAATGATGAAAATATAAAGAACACGATGAAGATGACAAAACAGATGAAGACGATAACATTGATGAAGGCTCAGTGAAGACAATGACAATGATGACAGTGAAGAGACAATGCTGATGAAAGTGATGATTTGTCATCTTCATCATCATCATCATTACATAATCCTAATCTTCATCGCATCATCTTTGTCATCTTCATGTCATCATCTTCACAATGTTTCCTGCCTCTTCATCTTCATTATCATCTCATCACATTATCTTCTTCATCTTCTTGTCTTCATCATCTTCTTCACACCTTCATCATATATTCATCATTTAGTCTGGTAGTTGCATAGAGGGTTAAGGCTCTGAACTCTAGTTCCTATAGTACAGGGTTTGCATACTGCGTGCCCTTGAGCAAGTAACTTATCCAGACATTGCTCTCGAGTCACTCCTGAAAATGGAATGTGTTCAGTGGGCCTAACCGGTTAACAAATGGGTATTATTATTATCATAATCATACATTTAGTTTCATCACAGTTTCATCATTGTGGTCTTCATCTTCAGCATCTACATCAAATAATTATCTTCATGTGTCATTATCATCCTTGTATATTTTTTGTTGTCCTCATAAGGGGCATCTGACCTTTTTGGTTCAGGGGATACATATTATGCCTGGCAAGGTTTGGAGGCCATAATACCATGATCAACATACAAATCATGTGATCAGTGCAGAGGAAAAACTGAAATATAAGTGTAGGCTGAAAAACTGAATGTTAGAGTAGGAAGAACTGAACCACACTATCACATGATAATTTAATTACTGTTTAAGTGAAAGCAGAAACAAACTGAATATCAGTGTAGGAGGAAAAATAAATGATAAGTGCAGGCTAAAAACTGAAGATCACAGTAGGAAGAAGAACTGAATCCCATCATCACATGATAGTTCAGTTACTGTTTCAGTGCAGGCAAAAACTGAATATCAGTGCATTATCAATAACCGTGTCACAACTGCAGGGAAAGAAATCATATTTTTTACTCTGGAACAACCTCCTCATCAAATTAAGTTGGGAATGCAGACCAATTACAATACACACACACACACACACACACACACACACACACACACACACACACACACACACACACACAAAATACAAAATGACTCCACACAGAAGTGGAAATAACCACACTTAGTAAAACTGACTTTGCAAATAACACACACATACACACACACACAAAACACACACATGCAGGGAAAGCTAAAATATTTTTCTTTCAAATAATATGTAGAATAGATAAGCATATGCACAGTATACCTAGCAAAACACATATACATCAGTCACTAAAGTATGCGCAGATTCCGGGTCAGTCTTAGAAGAAATGATGCCCTAGGCAAAACGTTTTCATGGTAGCTCCCCACTACCCACTGCCCCCACCCCAATCCTTGCCACTCCATATCATCCAGATTAGTTTTTCCTTCTTTTGTGTCATATTTTGCATCCATTTTCAACTTTTTCTTTGATCCTTTCAACACAGGTGAACTAACTAAGATTGTACTGTAATAAATGTGGGAAAAATAACTGAATTAAGCTGGGGAGAAGCCATCAGTTTCTAGATGGCCTGAGATGCATTTTAATGCTTTTTTCCCAACCTTTTGAAGCAGTGATGGCCTGAACAAAAATCATGACTAAGGCAACATATTCAGTCTTACCCTTCAACTTTGCTTTTCCTTGCATCCTTTAAACACACCTTAACTAGCCAAGGCTGTGCAGTAATAACTGTGGAGAAAATAAGTGCGCTAATTCAGAGTCTGGCAGTCACTAGGTCCTCAGAGGTTATTTTTTTAGATGCTCTAAGGTGAGTTTTAAAGCTTTTTTCCCCAATCTTTTGATCCAATTATGGCCAGAACATAATGAGTTAGGAAAAAAATAAGTCTTAGTCTTAGTCTCAGACTTAGTCTTAGTCTTAGACTTAGACTTTGCTTTATTCAAGCAGCCTTTCAACACTCACTAACTGGCCAAGACTGCATAGTAATAATTGTCAAGAAAAATAAGATAATCTGCAGAAATGGGAGCTGCTAGACCATGGTAACCATGTTTTTTAGATATTCTGTGGTGCCTTTTAGATTTTTTTTTGATCCAGTGATGGTCTGAATAAAAATCATTAATAAGGAAAATAATTCAATCTTTTTTTTTCTCTTTTAAGTAAGAAATAAGTTGCGTCCAAGGCTAATATACAAAGCTGATACAATAGTTCAAAATAAACTGAAACAACAAATGCTTGCAAGAATACATACAAGATTCATGGGAATAGCCATGCTTCTAAAAAGTAAACTTCTGTGTATCCCTTTGGAGCCATATTAGGATGCAAGTGAAGGCACTTATAGCCACAGTCACATTTCAGGTGTCATACACACATATATGTATATATATATATATATATATATATATATATATATATATGTTATATATGTATGTGTATATATATATATATATATATATATATATATATATATATATATATATATATACAGAGTGCCCCCAAACCGCATCAGTACAGTAACATATTTTAACCTTTTGCTATCAGAAATGTATAAATAGCATGCCTCCTTACTGTTATCCACAAAAGGCAACCACCTGTAGCCAGACAAGTCTGGTATTTATTTAGGGAAAAATGAAAAAAAACAATCACAGTAATGTATTCCAACTTGTTACTACTGGACAGTACACTACCCATACATTGACCTTCTTTGCTTCTCTGAAGTTTGTGAATAAAGTTAAAGAAATAATGACCACACTATCAGATGTCTCATCACAATGTATAGAGACCATCTATCCATACCTCTGTGGTTTGTGAAGAAAATTAAAGTTATAATGACCACATTGTCCCCAAACACCACACAACCTAGCTGCAGCAACTTTCTGGGCATATCTCAAAGTAGGAACAGTTTTAGATTAGGTGGGATTCAAGGCAAAGGCCACTACTAGACAGCCTGGGTGTGGGGGCAGAAAAAAACATTCCAATGCTCTGATGGTCTGGATATTCTGTGATGCATTTTATGACTTATTTTTGAAACATAATGACTTCTACCCTGAAGATTTATGTTTGTACCCAGCAATATTGTGTGTGCCTAAAAATAAAAATTGGGATATTATTTTACACACACACACACACACACACATACATATATATATATATATATATATATATATATATATACAGCTAGATCTATTTCAGGTGATCAGGTTTTCAGAAACTTGAAGTTCATATGGATGAGACCATATGACTGAGTTTCCAAAAACCCGAACATCCAAAAAAAAAGAAAACAAAAATCTACATTTTTTACATGTTATGCCCCTCATACCCCCTGCAAATTATATATACCAACTCCGAGATTGCACTACAGTGAAGAATATGGTAAATTTCCTGATCCTCGCTGTACTGCAATCACCATTCAAAAGCTGTGAGATTTCAAAAATTCAATCATATGGTCTCGACCATATGAATTTCGAGTTTCTGAAAACTCGATCAACTGATAGGGTTCCATACATATATATGTGTGTGTGTGTGTGTGTGTGTGTGTGTGTGTGTGTGTGTGTGTGTGTGTGTATATGTATACACACACACACACACACACACACACACACACACACACACACACACACACACACACACACACAAACATACACTGCCCTTGACAAACCAAGTCAATCACAAGATGCACTGATTTTTGACACTTGTGCACACAAGCCTGGTCTATTACAAGAGGTACACACACACACACACACACACACACACACACACACACACACACACACACACACACGCACGCACACACACACACACACACAAACATACACTGCCCTTGACAAACCAAGTCAATCACAAGATGCATTGATTTTTGACACTTGTGCACACAAGCCTGGTCTATTACAAGAGGTACAAACACACAGGTACACACACGCACACACACACACACACACACACACACACACACACACACACACACACACACACACAAACACACACTCACATGCTCATATACAGGCATACTGGAGGAACACCATTTCACCTACCACATTCTTTGGATAAAGTCACATATTCCACACAGAAAAAGCCATAACAAAGAACCCAGCCAAAGCCAAGTGCTGTGAGATGTCAACAGTACTAACTGCTTCACAGTGGCAATAATAAGTTACTTTCAAAACACATCCTGTTCCTGCCAGAACACTAGTGCTGATGATTGGGATGGAAATTAAAAGAAGTTATGGACAGCTTGTTACTCATAAACACACTGCAAACTCCCCCATACTATGTACAAACAAACATAAGCCATAACAATACTGGTTTTGCACAGATTTTAACAAAACAAATGCATTGCATGACACTACTTATGCCATGCTAGATCATTGATTGTTTAACAGTGGTCAAAAAATAGCACGGGTAAGTCACTTTGGCTCCTGTAACCATCAATTACACAGCCACCTTAGATGTCAATTTGCGGTAAAAATATTAATGTAGTCACGGTAATATATTCTGCATTTGCTTCACAAAACACAGCAAATTATTCTGTCTTACTTCATGTAAATACAAGAGAATTCTGCAAATTCAGATTAGTGACTGAGCAAACAAGAGGATCGATTACTTTCACAGACAGCTCCCTTCCCCACCCAACAGTTATAATCACTTATGCGTACACTTCAAACATCTGATTATGATAAAAAGGATGGTGATGTAATACATTTAACTTTGTTCCAAACACTAACCACACATTAAAGTATTCTATATTGATTCAAACAAATCACATAAGTGTTGCAAATCCAGAATAATGAGCAAACAACAGCATTTATAATATTGTTCTAACATACTTGGAACATTGATAAAATAACATTTTTTGCAGTAGCATGTGTTTCTGAAGCATATGAATTGAAACTTAAATGTCTGTCATTATTCAGCAACTTCAACCCTTAATTTACCAGAATAAAAATTTACCAGAAACAAACCAATAACTATGAGACAAAAGCAGGGCTATTAAGTGGATTTCAGACACAGTTGAGAGGTACTCCTTTCACAGCTGTCATCCTGTTACTGCACGAAACAGGGGGAAAAGCCAAAAATACTATGTGGTACAAGTCTCAAAATTGGGTATAGATTTACAATATTACTCTTATATATGTAGTGCTAGAATAACATGTTTTGCATTAGAGCAAACAAGTGACCAGGAAGTCAAAGACCACAGCAAATGAATCCAACAATGGTAGAAACCACAAAGAGTGCTCTTTACTTGTCAGAATGGTATAAACCACTCCAATTCACAGTTGTTGTAGAAAGAAACAATCCTTTATTGATAAAACCACTGCAATTCACGGTAAAGTATTTTTGTCCGAACATAGACTTCTTCAAAACCATGAAAACTCCCCTAAACACTGAAATTAAGAGCTGAGAGAAGTAAAACCACACCCCCAAGAACGGTCAATCAACAGACAAGCTGAACAAAGCCCGGGAAAATTCTTAGAATTGTACACACACCAAAAAACATTTTCACATTCAACCAAGTAAAAATGGCTAAAAAACAAATCTAGAATGTCAAAATTCTACAGAAAACCATTACAGATGTAAAATTTTGCTCAAACTATGTTGGCTTTTCTTTTAAATTCACTAGCAATGTAAATGTAGTCATTCAATCCAGGTGGATTTGCTGCGTCTAAAGCCAGTTGCCAATACATCACATGATTTAGAAGTCTGTTTTTCTAATCTCCAACAAAGAAACCTGCTCCTACCTGTTCAAGCCCAAAAAAAGTGAACTTTTTGAAATTGGAGTATGTACATGCATGCCTTGTCAAAGCACTCCATATCAGGTGACTTTGCTTTTTCAACAATTAACACAGGTGTCTCAATTTAAGCATGGTAATGTTACAAATGTGGCTGGTAATAATGTGGAAGACACTATGCAATGGTCATTGGGACCAGCTATTGCAGTGAATGACCAGCATAATGCACAGCAGAGAGTGACACAAGCATCAAGCTCCCAGGATTTTTCATCCATATCTCAAGTGTTTAAATGGTTGGATAAAGTAGAAGCACAAACAAAAAGTGAGTACATGCAATCTATTAGTGGCCACTGTCTTAGCTTACATGAACAAATTTCAGCTTTAGATAAATCATTGTACAAGTTTAAGTCTCTGCAGTTGGACAATTCTTTCTTTTTTTTGTTTTTATTGTTTTTTCAATTTGTAAAATAATCACAATAATATTTACAGTCAGAGATTTGTAAACATAATAAATGAAAACATTTCAACTAAACCTCACACACAAAAGAAAAAACAACTATTTACAGGAGTGTCCATTAACCATCAAGTCATTTGAGTTATTATAAAGTACATTAAATCTAAAATGCAGTTATTTTTACTTGTCAAGCAGTTCTCTATGTTTTGCCCATGCATTGTAGCAAGAGGTAATCCTGGTTGTTCTTGGCTTAATTGTAATGATTTCCAGGTGACAGACTTCAGTTGCAATATTCATAAATTCTTTGAAGGAGGGTGTAGATTTGTTCTTTTCAATTCTGAGTTATAAACTTTTCGCAATAGATAGTATAAACCACAAAATGCGATATTTTCATTTTTTAACACATATAGGAATAGGAGTATTAAAAATGATTAGTGATTTAGCTAAGACAAATTTATCTCCAAAAAAGCCTGTAAAAAGAGATTAATGTTATTCCAATAAGGTTTTAAGACAGTACACTCAAAAACATGCTGCCAATCTGCTTTAAGTTCTTGTCTACATCTCCAACAAACTTATTTCTCTTGAACATTAATTCAATTTTATGTAGTGTGAAGAAAGATCTATTCAAAAATTTCCAAGTAAAGAGATTCCATCTAAGAGATGAAGATGTATATTTAGAAGATATTAGAATTAATTTTTATCTTCTTCACTCGGAGGTCTGTTATTAATTTGGGTAAAATAGTTCCAATAATTGTCATTGCAACTTTTTGTTTCTCTCCTCACAAGTCTGTATAATTTAGATAAGAGACTCTGACCCAATGTTTTTTTTTTTTTTTTTGCATTAATAATATTATATATTCAATTAATTTTGGGATATGATCTCTTATCCTTGGTTGCATTAACTTAATTTCCTCTTCTACATGTTCTCTACAGGAATGTACATCTAGTCACGTGTCTTTATCTAAATTATATTTGTTCTTAATATAAGCAACAGAATGTAGCTTTTCATCTTTCATTAATTGAAACCAATATAGCAGATGTTTCTCTTTTAATATGATCATTGTTTCTAACTTTAAGGTGGATGTTATTTTGGGATCTATAGTATAAGCATGAAAGTTTACTTACCCAGACGTCTAAACGTCAACACGTCTTCACTGAACCGTGAAAACATTGATCGTCCAGAAGCGCAAAATCAGAAATGTCGAATCGTCATGGTTGGCCCTTCTGCGGTATAGCTCCATAAGGTAAGTGTGCGATAGTTATGGACCTCAGGGTTAGGGTGCTGGTTAAGGTAAGTACATAGATGGTAATGTATATTAGATTTAGTGTAAGGTTAGAAGTAGGGTTTTGTTAAGTGTATGTGTGTGGATTATTTAGTTTGATTGGGTTTAGCTTTTTAAGGTAAGTGTGCGATAGTTACGGACCTCAGGGTTAGGGTGCAGGTTAAGTTAAGTGCATATATGATGGTATATGCAAGATTTAGTGTAGGGTTAGAAGTAGGGTTTAGTTTAGGGTTAGAAGTAGGGTTTTGGTTAGTGTATGTATGTGGTTTATTTAGTTTGTTTGTGTAGGTAGTATGTAGCGGGCGGTGGGGTGGGACAACTATGACAGTTCGACTTTTTGAATTACGCGGTTTAGGGCATTCGGTGTATTTGCGGTTCGCGGAATATGTGTAAATGTTTAGGTATTCGGGTAAGTAAACGTTTGTGTTTATAATATCGACCTGTTATTTTGGGTATATGCCATAGGAACTATAAGGAAGATCCATGCTTTATATGCCAGGTTTCCATATATATTTTTAAAGTGTTTAATACAGTAGAAATGAAATGAGTCACTTGTTTGGTGACTTTTTCCTATAAGGTAATCCTTTAGTAACCAATGTAAACTGTTATTCAGTATGAGATAATTATTAGACTATTATGTTTAGAGTTCATAAAAAATATTTACTAAAAACTCTTTCCACCTAGCTGCATAAGGGTTATTAATCCAAAGATACATTGCTTTTGTAATTGATGATAAAGAATATTATTTTAGATCTGGTGGCCCTATCCCTCCTACTGCCCAGTCTCTCATATGATGCTTTAAAGCAATTCTTGCTTTATTGGTATACCAGAGAAATCTCAAAATTAAAGTGTTAAATTCTTTAATACAACTTTTTGTGGGGGGTAATGATAGTGATTGTATAATATATAAGATTTTTGGTAAGATAATCATTTTGATTATAGATAACCTCTCTTCCATTGTGAAAAAAAAAAAACATTTATTCCATTTATCTATTAGATTCTTTATATTGTTTATAGTGTTAGTATAATTATGATTTATTATATCTTTAATGTTATATGTTATAATTATTCCAAATTATTAATTTTCTTCTCTTTGACAGTATATTTAATGAATTTATTTTTGATTCTATTCTTATTTGTATTTATAGGTAGAATTTTTGTCTGTTGTCATTGTTGTGAAAGTTTGAAGAGACAACATGTCCCTAAAGGACTTTGGGTATGGAAATACCCACAGGGGGTTGAAGAAAACTCACCTTTTCATCTCGAATTATGGGAAGTTTTTGATTTTACAGGCGTAGATCTTGCCAAATTACTAATTTAAGAAAATGAAAAAAATATGGTACAATATAAAGAGGAGACTACAAAATTAGTAGCCTACTACAGCAGATCTTGACTTTCATAAATACAAGTCCAATTTTAACCTAGCGTTTCAACAGACTGACAAATTGGTGCATATTGAAAACAGAAAGGACAAGAAGCTGCTCAGGGATGACACTGAATATCATAACAGAACCATTTATCCCAAGCCACCTTACACTGGTCGAGCCAATTCGAATAATTGGGTAAGCTACAAGGATGACCTTGTCAATAGAGATGAAGTACAACATAGTGAAGTCCCTTTAGAGGAGGTCCCCCTGAATTCCTATTGGATGAGATCAAGGGGTCGGTGGAACAGGGGGAACTGGGGTTACCCAGCCAAGAAATGATAAACATCAACACATACCCGGCCTTAGGCATAGGTCAACTAGGCGGTCGCCTAGGGCGCCGCTCTAGCAGGGGCTCTTTTCCAGTATTTATTTGGTGTAGGTAGACCAGGATGGGGGTACCGGGTAGTGTGGTGCGGGGCGCCATGGAGCCCTTTTTCCTAGGCGCCAGTTGACCTAAGGCCGCTCCTCCTTGATCGGATCCACAAAAGCTTTTTTCCTTCACATCCATGTACAGGTACTGTGAATATTACTTCTTTCTTTGGTTTCAATATTTACAGTTTTTCTGACTTCAGCATAGGCCCTGAACACCGCAACTATTTCCTTAAAGGATTTAATTTTATACCAGCATCCCCTGCCAACATGGTGGACACCATACTTGATTTAAAACTTTTTACACATAAACTCAATTTTCATGTACTGTTTGGTGAATCTGATTCCTCTGTGAACAAGTTTAAGAGGAGGAGTTTGACTAACTCCCCACTGTACCCTGTCCTACAAATTTTTGAAAAGTCTTGTGAGAAAGAAATTAGAGAACTATTGAAAGAACATGAAGAAATGTTATACTTCTTCCAAGGCTGACAAGGATATTCTAAACAGTATAATTAATGATAAGAATATCAGGTGCATGAAACCTGATAAGGGAGGGGGTTTAGTTATTGTGGACTACATGGACTACAGAAGTCGAATTTATAGATTGTTGAATGATGAGGTGGTGCATTGTACAGTCTCTATTAATGAGATCAATATTGCTTACAGGGCAATCAAAGTGTTCTTGGATGAACTACTGATATTTGACAATACTGTATATCTCAAGACTTGTACAATTACCTTTTAGTGCAAAACCCCACAATTCTGAAGACGTTCGGCATCCCAAAGATTCACTCAAATGTGTTCGATCTACCATTACATCCTACTGTTGCTGCCAGTGGATCAGTTACAGACCCAAT